>NW_026571140.1:40560174-40570174 GCF_026225935.1 Boleophthalmus pectinirostris
CTCTTTGGATCTGTTTTTATAACCGTCTTTATTAAGAAGTTATCTGCACTTTTGGGGTAAAGTAATGAGCAAAAAGACAAGTGCTGTTGAATTTTAAAGATTTGTTGTGGAACTTTTCTAGTGGAGTGTCCGTTTCTCCATAAAGACGCCACCTTTTTACAGTCCAGATCTGTGGAGAGGCAAGCCCACTCCCTGTAAGAACAACGTTGCTTAAAACAGCTGTAGTTTAATAAATACCAGACAGAAAAAAAAAGATCTTCCAGGAAAAGCAAAAACATCTCCGTGGAGACGAGCAGAAAAGTTACTCAGTGCACTTTTAACAACATTTCAAACACAACAAAGTGTATCTATATTTATAAGTGAGTCTAGAGTGAGTAAAGAGGCTCTGGAGCGAGAAGTCCGAGCTCACAGCTGCTTCAGATCAGACCGTCCTGCTCCTGCCAACACGACCACAGCTCCAGTCACTGAGACCCGACGAGCAAGACACAGAGTCAAACCAGCAACCTCTGAACCCACGAGCAAGACACAGAGTCAAACCAGCAACCTCTGATCAACACTCTGACCGAGGGACGTCTGAACCCACGAGCAAGACACAGAGTCAAACCAGCAACCTCTGAACCCACGAGCAAGACACAGAGTCAAACCAGCAACCTCTGAACCCACGAGCAAGACACAGAGTCAAACCAGCAACCTCTGAACCCACGAGCAAGACACAGAGTCAAACCTAGCAACTCTTGATCTACACTCTGACCGAGGGACGACTGAGCCCACGAGCAAGACACAGACTCACAACCATCTAAACCCACGAGCAAGACACAGAGTCAAACCTGCAACTTCTGAACCACACACAGAACTGTGAACAACAACTGAGCCCATGAGCAAGACACAGAGTACAACCAGCAACCTCTGAGCCCACGAGCAAGACACAGAGTCAAACCAGCAACCACAGCTGGAGTCACTTTGCTCTAAACGAGAGACAACTGAACCCATGAGCAAGACACAGAGTACAACCAGCAACCTCCAAACTACACACAGACCGAGGAACATCTGAGCCCATGAGCAAGACACAGAGTCCAACCAGCAACCTCTGAACTACACAGAGGTCTCTCAACAACAACTGAGCCCATGAGCAAGACACAGAGTCAAACCAGCAACCACAGCTCCAGTCACTGAGCTCTGAACGATCCAGTCATGACAGTTTCCAAAGCGCTGCACAGACAAATTAAAATCCTGGTTTAGACCTGGTTTTAGTCCTGGTTTAGACCTGGTTTAGTCCTGGTTTAGTCCTGGTTTAGTCCTGGTTTAGACCTGGTTTTAGTCCTGGTTTAGTCCTGGTTTAGTTCACCTGGTTTTAGTCCTGGTTTAGTCCTGGTTTAGTCCTGGTTTAGACTGGTTTAGTCCTGGTTTAGTCCTGGTTTAGTCCTGGTTTAGTCCTGGTTTATGTCCTGGTTTAGTCTGGTTTAGTCTGTTAGTCCTGGTTCAGTCCTGGACTGAACTAGGACAGGACTAAACGACTAAACAGGACTAAAACCAGACTAAACGAACCAGGACTAAAACAGGACTAAACTAAGACTAAACCAGGACTAAAACAGGACTAAACTAAGACTAAACCAGGACTAAAACAGGACTAAACTAACCAGGACTAAAATAAAACAAAAGACAGTAAATCATATTTTAAAACAATAAATAAAACGTCTTCAAATGCATAAAGCTGAAAAAGATATTTAAAAATAAATAAATAAATAAATAAACCACCAAAGCATCTGGCGTCACATCTGGCAAGTTTCTCATCGTGACAAATTTCAAATCCCCAAAAATCCCGATGAGATAAAAACCACAAACGAGGTCAGTGAGATTGATTTTGAGTTTACTGAAACACATTTTTCGTGTGTGTTTCTGGTCTGTACTTTTGTGTTTAATTTAGGGCTGGGCAAAAATAAAAAATATTAATCGCACTAATCGCATGAGTTCGAGTGCGATTAATCACGATTAATACGAAAAACTAATTAATGAACTAAAAAGTAGCGTTTAGTGCACTTTTATTGGAAATGTAAATGAAAGAGCCAAACATTTGTTCCATTCTGACGGCTCAAGAAAAAATATTGAATGAATTTTTGTACGACTAATATATTTTTTCACTATTTTTTATTCAGTGAGTAATAAACACGACACTAGTAATAATTTCTAGATCATTTTTATAAACTTGGACTGATATTTCTTGGGAAACAAAGGGTTAAAATAATGGAATCAAACTGGACCAATCACAGTTCTTCTTCCAGTTGTATCCGGGTAAATCAGTGACTCCCCCTGCAGCGCTGAACTAAACAAACACCTGCAGGGACTTCGGTGGATTGACAGTTGTCTGAGCCAATCGTATTTCACTGAGTTATGGGCGGGATCATGTCACGAAACCTTCTGGACCTTCGCGAAAACCCTGTAACAGCATTAAGTCCAGTGTTGGGAAGGTGACTTTTAAAATGTACTCCCCTACAGATTACAGATTACACACCCCAAATGTAGTTTGTAACGTAATCCATTAAAATACTTAAAGTGAGTAATGTAATCTGAATACTTTGGATTATTTGATTTGCTGTAGAGAAGCAAAGACGAGGAAATTTAACGGTATTAAAAATATTATTAATAGAAGAGGAGGAGAGCATGGTTTAGTCCTGTTAAATCCTGTTTTAGTCCTGGTTTAGTCCTGTTAAATCCTGTTTTGTCCCTGGTTTATCTGTTAAATCTGGTGGTTTAGTCCTAGGTTTAGACCTGGTTTTAGTCCTGGTTTTAGACCTGTTTAGCTAGTTTTAAGTCCTGGTTTAGACCTGGTTTAGTCCTGGTTTATCCTGGTTTAGACCTGGTTTTAGTCCTGGTTTAGTTTCCTGTTTTAGTTTAGATCCTGGTTTAGACCTGGTTTAGACCTGGTTTAGTCTTGGTTTTAGTCCTGGTTTAGTCCTGGTTTAGACCTGGTTTAGTCTGGTTTCCTGGTTTTAGACCTGGTTTTTAGTCCTGGTTTAGTCCTGGTTTAGACCTGGTTTTAGTCCTTGTTTTAGTCATGGTTTAGATCCTGGTTTAGGAGTCCTGGTTTAGTCCTGGTTTAGTCCTGGTTTAGTCCTGTTTAGACCTTATTTAACTTGGTCTAGACCTGGTGTCTCGTCTAGTCCTATTTCAGTTCGGTCTAGTCTTGGTCTAGTTCGTTCTAGTCTCGGTCTAGTCTCGGTCTAGTCTTGGTCTCGTCTAGTCTTGGTCTAGTCTTGGTCAGGACTTGAGCTGGAGGATTTGATCTGTTGTGCATGTTTTGGGTTGATGAGGGAAACAGTCGCAGACGTCCAGACACAGAAACAACTGTCCTTCTGCTCTCCAAACCTGGAGGAGTATTTATTTATACATTTTCTTTTGGGACTGTACAGTTTGTCACATTTTAAAATCTGACACTTTTCTACTTGGAGACATTAATGATTCTTTTACAGGTCAAACTGGGGTCAGCAGCCTCCAGGAAACTTCAAAATGCTCTAAAACGACCCAAAATGTGCTGCAAAAAGTTTCTCTTGTGTGATTATGATTCTTAAAATATTAGCAGGTTTTTGTTTTGTTTTTCGACTGATGACGTCATCCAGTTCCCCAAAATGTTAGGACTAACCAGGACTAAGACTAAACCAGGACTAAAACAGGACTAAAACCAGGACTTAAAAACAACTAAACCAGGACTAACCAGGACACAGACTAAAACCAGACTAAACTAAACCAGGACTAAAACAGGACTAAACTAAAGTACTAAACCAGGACTAAACCAGACTAAAACTAAAAGGACTAAACCAGACTAAACCTGGACTAAAACAGACTAACTAACCAGGGACTAACACAGACTAAAAAACTAACCAGGACTAAAACTAACTAAGACTAAACTAAAAGACTAAAACCAGGACTAAACTAGACTAAACCAGGACTAAACTAAGGACTAAACTAAACTAAACCCTGGACTAAAACAGGACTAAACTAAACTAAACCTGACTACTAACCTGGACTAAACCAGACTAAGGACTAAAAAGACTAAACCTGGACTAAACCAGACTAAAGACTAAAACTAAGACTAAAACAGGACTAAACTAAGACTAAACCTGGACTAAAACCAGACTAAATTAAGGCTAAACCAGGACTAAACTAAGACTAAACCTGGACTAAAACAGGACTAAAACTAACAGGACTAAAACCAGGAAAAACAGGACTAAACTAAGACTAAACCTGGACTAAAACCAGACTAAATTAAGACTAAACCAGGACTAAACTAAGACTAAACCTGGACTAAAACCAGACTAAATTAAAACTAAACCTGGACTAAAACCAGACTAAATTAAGACTAAAGAAGGACTAAAGGACTAAACTAAGACTAAACCAGGACTAAAACCGGACTAAACTAAGACTAAACTAGGACTAAAACCAGACTAAACTAAGACTAAACCAGGACTAAAACCAGACTAAATTAAGACTGAACAAGGACTAAAACCAGACCAAACTACCAGGACTAAAACCACTAAAACAGACTAAACTAAGACTGATCAGGTCTAAACCAGGAATAAAAGACTAAAACTAAGACTAAAACCAGACTAACTAAGACTAAACCTAAAAAAACTAAGACTAAACCTAAACCAAAAACTAAAGGACTACCAGGACACCAACACCAGGAACCAAAACGGACTAAACTACGACTAAACCGGCAAGTCCCAAGCCAAAGACCACCAAGTCCAAAACAAGTCTCAAGTCAGTGGTGTTCAAGTCCAAGTCGAGTCCCAAGTTAAAGACCGTGAATGAAACAAAACACAAGTCCAGTTCAGTTTGTGATGAGGAAACGACATCACTAAAACATGAGAACACAGTGTCGTCTGGGTCTTTAACACAGAGTTTGCATGATCTGCTTTTCTCTGGGGACGTTCTCCGTGGTCACTCCAGGTCAAGTTTTTCTGATACTGATGTTTAACAATAGATGATGCAACAAAAGTGCAAGAGTCGATCCAAAGCAGATGATTTTAGAGTCTGTGCAGGGACCAGAGCCGAACTTCTATAATATATCTTATACTTGTCATGGTTTCGGTGTAAAAAAATATTCTGGTTTGTTTTTTACATTAACATAACTTTCATTTTCAAGTGTCTGTCTACATCGATGATAATAAAATGCAATTAAAAGTGCACTGTGTAACTTTTTTCTATGGATATTCTACTGGAATGTTCCACCGTGTGACATTAAACAGCTCTACTTTACATTTATTCAATTACAGGTGATTTTATAGCTCAAAAATACCTAGAAAAACAGACATTCTGACTGTGAACGGGGTCGCCTCTCCACAGACCTGACCTGTAACTTGGTCTGGTTTGGTTTCCATGAAGATAGGAAGGTTTACTATCATACTGGCCACGCTCAGAATTAATTATCGTGACTTAAAGGTTGTATGGAAGATTTTTTTTAGTTTCAAACTGTCAGTGAAAGATTAAAATATCATTACAGAGACGCAGCAGCTTTGTAATTATAATGACCAAAAAAAAAAAGAACGAAAATCTATCAACTGTGGACGTGTTGAGGCCAGATAAACATCAGCCAATAGAAAACGAGGCTCCCTCATTTTCTATTGGCTGTTAGGTTGTCAATCAAACTCCCTAGTGTAACTGACTTGTCGGAGCGCGAGGATTACGTGGTTACGTTGCTTCCTCGCATTTCGCACAAAGTTTGTCGCGACGGCGGACGAGAATCCACGACCGGTTCGCTGCAAAAGAAAGTCCGTTTTTGAGGTCGCTGAAAGAAGAAGAGAAGAAGGAGAAAAAGAGCGAAGACAAACTGAGGTGATTCTTGGAGATCTCGTCCAGCGATGGCGCGACCGAAGCAGACGAAGGGTCTAAAACTGACGCGTCGGTCGCTGAATTACTTCTAGACAGGAAACTTCAACAGTAATTCTGAACGCGCACAAGGACTGTCGCTGTATTTCTCTTCCCTTAAAAAAATCCTCTATACAACCTTTAAATTTTGGGCTTGAAATTTTGGGGTCATGCTCACTTTTTAGGAAACCTTCATTTATAAGCATTTTTGAGAGACCATAACTTCATAAAAAATAGAGTTATGAAGCTGAACATTTGTATTATTGTAGATTCTTGATCATAGATTCTGAATCTGTTGTCAAATGAAATGAAGGAAGTTAACAGTAGATGTTTTTATTACTTTAAACTAATCAGAATATGACAAAGTTTCTCTGGTAAAAATTGTATCAACATCTAACTGTGTCCATATATTTTGTGGCTCTTAAACACCAGGGGTGTTTTCAAACTAAAATTACATTTTTGTTGTCCGGTGGGCCGTATCACCAAAACGACCGACGTTTGAACACCACAGAGAACGTGCTGTTACCACAGAAAATTAATTTAATAGAAAATATAATTAAAATATTCTAGTAGAAAATCAGCCGAGGGCCAGATTTAAGGTCTTGGACGGCCGGATCTGGCCCCCGGGCCGCATGTTTGACACCTGTGCTCTACACCGTCCACATGAAAGCTCAGAAAAGTGTGAGATTGTTGTCAGAAATGGTCATTCTCTCAAATATTCAGGTTCAACAGTTAGTTTGTAAATATCTGCTTGGAGTAAATAGATCTTGGACATCAAAAATAAAAAATAAAAAAATTGAGAAGCAACCAAATGTGAGTTTTGGGGGCCCACAACGCCTCCCTTAATAAAGATACTCAATATTTCACAACAGATTCAGAATCTATGGTGAAAAAATGTGTAATAATACAAATGTTCAGCTTTCTGGCTCTATTTTTTTATGAAGCTATGGTCTCTCAAAAACGCTTATACACCCAATATTTCACTGGGCTGTAACTCAGGAACGACTCAAGGGATTGAGCTAAACGTTCAGTTCTGGCTTCCTAATTAATAAGACAAATATTCAATCCACCATAATTCAAATAAATAGAGATATGCATGTCTCAAGAACAATGGGGAAAAACAGACAATAAATATATTAAAAAATAAAACAAATTACACAGAAACGGTGCATTATAATGAAGTCCCCAAACTCAAGTTCACCTGGGGCCCCCAAATCGCCAACTCCGCCACTGAGGAGAACACGTACGAGCTGTTAATCCTCCAACATCAGCATGATCTCATCGATTTGTCACTGTAAAAGTTTGAGCCAGTAGAGCCAGGAGAAGAAGAGATCAACAGAGGAGAAGGAACTGGGCGAGACCATGGATCGTGTTTGTCGA
The DNA here is from genome assembly GCF_026225935.1 of Boleophthalmus pectinirostris. NCBI lineage: Eukaryota > Metazoa > Chordata > Actinopteri > Gobiiformes > Gobiidae > Boleophthalmus > Boleophthalmus pectinirostris. The sequence continues at coordinate 40,567,417 of NW_026571140.1, forward strand.
AGCTGCCGTGCGTCGTGTTAGACTCGTTGGGCGTAAGTTGTGGACCCGGGGTGAACATAGTGCTGCAGTAAAGTGACCCTCCCATAGGATTTTGACTCCCCTTACTTTTTTCTTCAGTAGTTACTTATCTGATCATTATTTCTCATGTCATTTACTTTAAGGCAGGGCTGTCAAACATGCGGCCCGGGGACCAGATCCGGACCTCCAAGACCTTTAATCTGACCCTCGGCTGATTTTCTACTAAAATATTTTAATTATATTTTCTATTAAAATCTTGTTAATTTTCTGTGGTGTTTATCACAGCAGCGTCTCCAGCGTCTCTGTACGTGGCCCCTCCCACCAGAGCAGCACAAATGAAGACTTGTCTCTTTCCAAACGCTCTTAAAGGACGATCGTTTTGACTGTTGACCGTGACACCCTCATCAGAAAAATGTCCAACATGAGAAAAGTGGAGCCAAGTGCAGGATTCAGGTTATTCATAATATTATCATATTTTGTTAAAGAACAAAATCATCAATTAAAAAAAAATCTGTAATAGATTTGTGTTTCTCTGCTTAACTTATTGTTATTTTGGGGGTTTATATGCCTTTTTTATTTCCCGGCCCCTTTGGGATCAAAGTCGGCCGGATACGGCCCCTGGACCAAAATAAGTTTGACACCCCTGCTTTAAGGTATTTTAAGGAATATGTTATGAGGTTCCTTTTACAGACCAAGAGTTTTGTTTTCATACCTGACAGTTTCGACTGCTCACTTGCGCTCTTCTTCAGAGTCACGTGATGTTTCTGTGACATGTCGTTCATCTGATTTAAACAGGTTTTTGTCTTCCTACTGATGGAGGCAGGACGACAGCGCCACCTGCTCGCCCACGAGTCTGTGAGCCGAACCTCGAAAGAATCGGCCATGAAAAGATCCTCGCGAACGTTAGAAAGATCCGCTCGCAATTAATTCTAGAAGACATAGTTGTGGATAAGCAAGACAATAAAGAAAACATCGGTCGTACGACGAGTGACATGTTTATATGTGTTGGAAGATACAGTTTCTACTGCCACTCACACTGCAGATGTTTTCTTTTTACATTTTAGTTCAGTAAATGTGCTTCTCTCATTAAATAAACTATGAAACAAGTTAAATAACAAATACCTTGATGAAAGTGACGCGAGTGTGTCTTGATGGTACCACTGGAAATCTCTTCGCGATTTATGTTCTCTAGACATAATCCGCGTCTTTTTTTTCGATAATTCCCTTGTTTGATCCTGATGAGTCATTTCCAGTGGAACAGTGAAGAAACAAATCATTTTATCCCTTTCAGAGCGTCTAGAACAACCAAATACACAACAAAACCTGCCCATGTTTCTCTGATGTTACTGAAGTCAGTGACATAGTGTTGCCCGGTGTCATGGCGGCGTAGGTACCGTTGCCATGGGGTCACGTGACACGCTAAGCATTAGTAGTATAAGTTATCAAAACATTCTATATAAGTTACTAATACACCCAAAATTGAAAAAAAAACACACAAAAAAAAACATGGATAGTTCAGCGTACGCCAGAGTTTTAGGGAAATTCTGGTACGTCGGCATAAATCGTAAAGGTGTGTTTGATGTGGTTTAGTGTAAAAAAAGGTCCCAGAGTAAAGCTTTAAGTGTGTGTGTGGTGCAGCGGGGTCGGTCCGGGGTCATGTTTAGTGCGCGGGGTTTCTCCAGGTTCATGCCCCCCCACTGAGTTTATGTCCCGAACTAAAACAAGACTCGTAAACGGTAAATTTACCCAAGAATTACCCAAGACAAATGACTCTGACAAATGACAAATGCTCCGGCCGCACCGGGTCTAAGATCACAGCGCAACATTCTGCTGGTCTGATGTTCAGGACTCAAACCGGGACTAAAACCAGACTAAACCAGGACTAAATCAGGTCTAAAACAGGACTAAAAAATGACTAAACTAAGACTAAACAAGGACTACATCAGCTCTAAACCAGGTCTAAAACCAGGACCAAAACAGGACTAAACCAGGATTAAATCAGGTCTAAATCAGGATGAAACTAAGACTAAACCAGGACTAAACCAAGACTAAATCAGGACTACATCAGGTCTAAACCAGGTCTAAAACAGGGCTAAACCAGGACTACATTAGGTGTAAGTCAAGACTAAAACAGGACTAAAAAAGGACTAAACTAAGACTAAACAAGGGCTAAATCAAGTCTAAAACAGAACAAAACTAATACTAAACCAGGACTACATCAGGTCTCCACCAGAACTAAACCAGGACTAAACTAAAATCAAACCGGGACTACATCAAGGTCTAAAACCAGGACCAAAACAGGACTAAACCAGGATTAAATCAGGTCTAAACCAGGATGAAACTAAGACTAAACCAGGACTAAACCAAGACTAAATCAGGACTACATCAGGTCTAAACCAGGTCTAAAACAGGACTAAACCAGGACTACATTAGGTGTAAGTCAAGACTAAAACAGGACTAAAAAAGGACTAAACTAAGACTAAACAAGGGCTAAATCAAGTCTAAAACGGAACAAAACTAAGACTAAACCAGGACTACATCAGGTCTCAACCAGAACTAAACCAGGACTAAACTAAAATCAAACCGGGACTACATCAAGGTCTAAAACCAGGACCAAAACAGGACTAAACCAGGATTAAATCAGGTCTAAACCAGGATGAAACTAAGATTAAACCAGGACTAAACCAAGACTAAATCAGGACTACATCAGGTCTAAACCAGGTCTAAAGCAGGACTAAAC
>NW_026571140.1:40575174-40612674 GCF_026225935.1 Boleophthalmus pectinirostris
CTTCTCTCTCTTCTCTTCGTTCAGAGCAGCAGTAGTTTCACATTTACACATAATTTGACTCTGGGGAGTTTTAAATTGAAAATGTTTAAATGTTCGTGTTCTGAAAATGTGTCTATAAAACTTTTACACTGCACCAACTTAAACACCACAGACATATTCTCTCTCCTGTTCTGATTAAAGATGAATTACGGAACTTTTCTCATGGACTGTCACCGTCTGCCTGTCTCCATGGTGATGTTTGTGCTCTGATGTTCCGCAGTATGGCATTAAATCTGTTTTAAACCAATCTCACAATCTCGTATATTTTGTTTTTTTTCTGAATTAATAAAAAGTTAACTTGCTTAAAGCTGCAGTGTGTAACTCTTCTGGTGGACGGTTTGTCTCCATGGAGATGTTGATGATATTGTTTTGTCTTGAATGTCCCGGTGTATGGCATTAAACGTATCCATCTTGCATTTGGCCACACCAGCTTGTCAAAGCCTGATCCTGTCACATCTCAGAAGCTCAGCAGACTGGGCCTGGGGACCACATGGATGGGAGACGCTAGGAGTTCCAGGTGCCACAGGGGGGCGCCAGCTGTGTCGTTGTGTCCTTAGGCAAGACACTTCACCCACATTGCCTAGTATGAAAGTGGTGTGTGCGTAAGTGATGGTGGTGGTCGGAGGGGCCGATGGCGCAGACTGGCAGCCTCGCTTTTGTCAGTCTGCCCCAGGGCAGTTGTGGCTACAGTAGTAGTTTACCACCACTGAGTGTGGAGTGACTGAATAATGAACTGTAAAGCACTTTGGGGATCTTGAAAGGCGCTATATAAATGCTATCAATCAATTTACACAATAACACGGGTTTTTATTGACCTAAAACCTAAAAAAAATGGACTCTCACAGAATCAATTTTAACATTTTCTCAGGATTTATATGAGTCCAATCTGTTCTAGAGTTAATTTAACATTTTTGGAAATGTTCATTAAGTAACACTGGACCAAAGTTCCTGTTTAACCCCAAAATCAAGAATCAAAAACCTCAAGAATCAAGGGTTCATTTGTTTTTCAAAATAAAACCAAAAGATAAGAAAACAAATAAACAAAACAAAAAAAAACATTTTCTTCATTATTTGTCTCCAAAACCAAAATGAAAAAAACAGATTTGAAACAATTTGTTCCACTGAGTCTGGTTTAGTCCTGGTTTAGTCCTGGTTTAGTCCTGGTTTAGTCCTGGTTTAGTCCTGGTTTAGTCCTACTTCAGTCTGTCATCACAGTTTAAGTCACAGGAAACAGCCATTATCCATTTTTTTTCCATTTTTCATTTAATAAACACAATTGAAAACTGAAAAATAAATAAATAAATAAATAAAATAAAATCCTTGTCCGTTTTTTCATTTTGGTTTTAGAGACAAATAATGAAAGAAAAAAAAATATATATATATATATATATATATATATATATATATATTTTTTTTTTTTATATATATATATATTTTTTTTATTTATTCGTTTTCTTATTTTTGCTTTTATTTTGAAAAGTGAATGAACAAATGACACATGGACTGAAGCTAAATGAACTTTGTTGGTGGTTAAAAGCTCGAGTCTGTAAATATCTGCAGAGGTCAGAGTCGTCCTCAGGTGTCTGTAAACCCCTACGACCCCGAGGTCAAAGGTCACGACCCCAGACAGTCTGTAAACGAGGAGGAGGAGGAGAACGACGACGACGAAGGAGGAGGAGGAGGAGGAGGAGGAGGGCAGGTCAATGTCACCTGCCTCCAGCAATCACCCTGTGCACCGGGAGGGCATCAGGGGAGTGTTTGAAATAAAAAACAAAAAACAACAAGTTACTGATTATTTTTAATAAACATGTAAATACTCGTTAGTGAGTTAGTTAGTTTTACTTTATTTTGACACTTTAGTCTCCGTATTTGCAAACATATTTAAAAAGTTGTACATTTAACAAAAAGAACAAAAAAAGAAATTAAATATAAAACTAGATTTAACTTGTATTTAAACATTTGCAAAGTACTTCATGCTTTATTAAAAGTACACATTTGAAGTACATTTACTTGCGTGAACTTTTAGTGAAATTGTTCTTCTCAGAGACGTTTTCAGACAATGTACTTTTACTCCAGCTTGAGTAATATTTTTTGTGAAGTTAGAGTAGTCTTACTTCAGTAGAAGTTCTGGTTACTCTGAGCAGTAACAGTAGCAGCAGTTGTAGTAATAGTTGTAGAAGCAGTAGCAGTAGTAGTATTAGTAGTTGTCATTGTCATAGTTGTAGCAGTAGTAGCAGTTGTTGCTGAAGTAGTAGCAAGCAGTAGCAGTAGTAATCGTAGTAGTAGTACCAGTTATCGCAGTAGCAGTTGTAGTAGTAGTAGCAGAAATAGCAGCAGTAGTAGTGGCAGTAGCAGTAGTAGTTGTAGTACTAGCAGTAGTAATAGCAGTTGTTGCAGAAGTAGTAGTTGCAGTAGCAGTAGTAGTCGTAGTAGTAGTAGTTGTCGTAGTTGTAGTTGTAGTAGTAGTAGTAGTAGTAGTAGCAGTAGCAGTAGTAGTAGTAGCAGTGGCAGCAGCAGTAGTAGTAGTAGTTGTTGTCATAGTTGTAGTTGTAGTAGTAGTAGTAGTAGCAGTAGCAGTAGTAGTAGTAGTAGTAGTAGTAGTTGTTGCCGTAGTCTTAGTTGTAGTAGTAGTAGTAGTAGTAGTAGTAGTAGTAGTAGTAGTAGTAGCAGTAGCAGTAGTAGTAGTAGTAGTAGTTGTTGTCATAGTTGTAGTTGTAGTAGTAGTAGTAGTAGTAGTAGCAGTAGCAGTAGTAGTAGTAGTAGTTGTTGCCGTAGTCTTAGTTGTAGTTGTAGTAGTAGTAGCAGTACTAGTAGTAGCAGTAGTAGTAGTAGTAGTAGTAGTTGTTGTCGTAGTCTTAGTTGTAGTAGTAGTAGTAGTAGTAGCAGTAGCAGTAGTAGTAGTAGTAGTAGTTGTTGTCATAGTTGTAGTTGTAGTAGTAGTAGTAGTAGTAGTAGCAGTAGCAGTAGTAGTAGTAGTTGTTGTCATAGTTGTAGTAGTAGTAGTAGTAATAGTAGCAGTAGCAGTACTAGTAGTAGCAGCAGTAGTAGTAGTAGTAGTAGTAGTAGGAGTAACAGTAGTAGTAGTAGCAGTAGTAGCATAGTAGTAGTACTAACAGTTGTCATTGTAGTAGTACTAGTAGTAGCAGTAGTAGCAGTTATCATTGTAATAGTAAAAGTAGTTGTCATTGTAGCAGCAGCAGCAGCAGCAGTAGTAGTAGTAGTAGTAGTAGTAGTAGTAGTAGTAGTAGTAGTAGTAGTAGTAGTAGTAGTAGTAGTAGTAGTAGTAGTATTAACTTAGTATAAGTAACAAAAGCTTTATTAGTTTGTCTCCAAATCTCAAAACGCTCTGTTCCACTTTGTGATGTCACGGAGTTGTAGTTTTCACATTGACGGTTTTTCCTTTGACCTTGAGTTCGGTAAAAAGATTCCAGCTCTGAAATGATCCAAATGATTCTAGTGAAGGTGTGTGGAGTTTAAAAACACAGTGGAGCAAGACGAGAGAAGAACTCCAGGTTTGTGAGTTAAAAATGTGTGAATGAAACAAAAAAACAAAAAAAACACAACTCCAGGTTTGTTTGTGAAGAAGAAACATTAGAACATGAATCAGAAAACAGCCGAATATGGGCCTTTTTATATTTTTGAAGTAACTCTACTGCATAGTACTACGTGTTTGGTCCTCGTCAGTGTTGTGTTTGGAGTACACAGCCTGAGGTGACGGCCTGTGTGTGTGTGTGTGTGTGTGTGTGTGTGTGTTTGTCTAATTTTAGTCTGACTTATGAGAGCTGTGTCATTATAAACCTGTCAGATCTTATCTACACACACTTTTATTACACACACACAACACAGAGATCACAATCACACACTGCAGGGCTTATACACACACACACACACACACAGACGCACACACACACACTCACACACACACAGACGCACACGCACACACACACACACACATACATACACACACACACACACACACACACACACACACACGCACACACATTCTCCAAGTTTGGAAATGTGGACAGAGGCTAAACTTCTACTACTAAATCTTCTGCTACTATTATTACTACTACTAATACTACTACTGCAGCAACTGCTTCTAGTATTACTACTACACAGATTCACTCCAAGTTTAGAAATGTGGGAAGGAGCAAACTACTACTACTACTACTACTACTACTACTACTACTACTACTGCTGCTTTTGATGCAGGCTGCTTTCAGAATGATTTTTAAAAATAAGTCCCATTTCCATTTCTGAAACCAATGGATATTAATTATTTACTAATTACTACTTCTCTTACTACTGTTTCTCCTGTACTGTTACTACAACTACTTTTGTCAGTACATCAACTCCATTACTTAAAAACTACTACTGATACTATTGCTACTACTACTACTACTACTACTACTACTACAACTACTTCTGGTTTATGAGGAGTGAGTCTTTAGTCTTTGCTCTTTTTTACTGCTCCTGTGTGGAGTCAAAATATAAATAGCTGTTTGTTATCAGGGCGAGAGCAGCAAACATCCTGTGAGTGAAAGAGCTGAGGATGTCCCGTATCAGAGCTTTAAATAAGTCAAGGTGACACGACCGACAGGAGCAGTGACAGGAGCAAGGGCCGTGACAGGAGCAGTGACAGGAGAAGAGACAGGAGCAGCAAATATCCTGTGAGTTAAGGGATCGAGGATGTCCCGTATCAGAGCTTTAAATAGGTCAAGGTGACATGACCGACAGGAGCAACCTGCCTCTGACAGTGACAGGAGCAATGCCAGGTGCAGTGACAGGGGAAGTGACAGGAGCAGGAGCAGTGACAGGAGCAGCAAACATTCTGTGAGTGAATGGGCCGACAATGTACCGTATCAGAGCTTTAAATAAAGTCAAGAAGAAACGACCAAGAGGAGTAACACGCCTCTCTGACAGGAGCAATGCCAGGTGCAGTGACAGGAGCAGTGACAGGAGAAATGGCAGTGACAGGAGCAATGACAGGAGCAACAAACATCCTGTGACTGAACAGGCTGAGGATGTCCCATATCAGAGCTTTAAATAAAGTCAAGAAGACACAACCGACAGGAGCAACCCGTCTCTCTGACAGGAGCAATGCCAGGTGCAGTGACAGGAGCAGTGACAGGAGCAGCAAACATCCTGTGACTGAACAGGCCGAGAATGTCCCGTATCAGAGCTTTGAGTAAGTCAGGGTGACAGGACCAAGAGGAGCAACCCGCCTCTGACAGGAGCAATGACAGGAGCAGTGACAGGAGCAGTGACAGGAGCAGCGACAGGAGCAGCAAACACCCTATAAGTGAACGGCCTGAGGATGTCCCGTATCACAGTTTTAAACAAAGTCAAAAAGACACGACCGACAGGAGCAACCCGTCTCTCTGACAGGAGCAGTGCCAGGTGCAGTGACAGGAGCAATGCCAGGTGCAGTGACAGGAGCAGTGACAGGAGCAGTGACAGGAGCAGTGACAGGAGCAGCAAACATCCTGTGAGTGAATAATCTGAGGTTAAAATAAGTCGGGGTGAGTCACTGTGTTAAAGAGAAGAGCAGGAGGAGGAGGAGGAATGAGTCGTTCTGATAAACTTTACTGCTGTGCGTCTGACGTCACTGCAAAAAATCTTAGCCAAAATGTAAAATATAAACACTTAAATTTATCAAAAAGTGACTTAAAAGTGGTGAAATTATCCGTCCATGCAGCAAGATCATTTTACTTGACAAGTTCTCTTAAAATAAATCACCTCTAGACTAAAATTAAACAGTCTCTGGTCTAGTGAGTCGATAATAAATCTGAAAACAAGACGAATAACCAGATATAAATTTTAAAATCTTGGAAAATTTGCAGTCGGTGGTCGTTACATCTTCTCTTTTATTCAGTGTCTGTGTCAGTCTGAGAACAGATGAAGTGTTCTTTTCACAAACCTGGTGGTAACGGTTTAACTTTTTCACAGTAATGTTTAATAAAGGGTCCATTTTACACATTATTTATTTTATTTTTTTTTTTTTATATATGTGTCTAGTGTAGTTTCCTCTTCACAAACAGACCTGGAGTTGTATTTTGTTTCATTTACACATGTTTTAGACACAAACACCAGCCGACTGAGAGAAGGTGGTGTGTCAAACATACGGCCCGGGGGCCAGATCCGGCCCTCCAAGACCTTTAATCTGGCCCTCGGCTGATTAAATATATATAATATAATATTTTAATTATATTTTAAAACCTTAAAGGACCATTCACATCAAAGCGTCAAAAAACGCCTTGACGACTCTATTTGGAGCTTTTGCATTTGAGTTTAGACGCCCCCGACGCGCGTCTTTGACTCCGTGGATGAACGGGAGAAAAATACTTGATGCGCGTCCGTTGCCCTGGAAACAAGAGCCTGGTCCCGCTCTTTTCCCGAAACAATGTCAGACCAGACTGAGAGAGACTTTAGTGTTTTTATGACATAAAACATCAGCGGAGGAGATCGGGTCGACGACTGGGGCGTATATATATTTATACTCCACTAATGACACTGGATCAGTCCTGGTTTAGTCTCGGTCTAGTCCCAGTCTAGTCTCGGTCTAGTCCTGGTTTAGTCTCGGTCTAGTCCTGGTTTAGTCCTGGTCCGGTCCTGGTGTAGTCCTCGCAATCGGCTCGGTGATTGTGGCGTACATATTTATTCTCCTCTGGTTCTTGGGTTTTTCTTCCTGATAATAACGTCGCTGCGTCTCTGGATACTCGTCCCTGATTGGTTGACGCGGCGCGTCTGACACGAAAAGTTCAGCATTTTCAACTTCTTGACGCTGACGCCTTGGACGCGTGTCTAGAACGTCGACGCCAAAGCGCTCAAGACACGCCGCATCGACGCCAGACGCTCTAGTCGCGCGTCCACATCGACTTTACATAGAAACTGGACGCTTTGGTGTGAACGGCCGCACACCATTCACAGTCAAAACCTCTGATGTGCCACAGACATGCAACTAGAAATAATAGATTTACAGTTTCTACCTTTGTGAGCAGGTTTTCTCACTAATGAACATTAATAAAACAAAACTGCGCTCAAAGCTAAAACACACAAACACTTGAATGACGTTCTGAAGACAGCAGCTCCTCAGGACATGGAGCCTGATACTGATGCTCTTGTTCAGGCAAAAAAACTCCAAGTTTCAGGAGCAAAAAGAAATGACGACTAAATTCTAAGAAGTTAAAGTTAAAACTTTGTGTTGAAATTACATTTTTCTTAAAGTTTCAGGTTGTTCATAATATTATAATATTTTGTAAAAGAAACAGTTCATCAATTAAAAACAGATTTCTGTTTTAATAGATGACTACTACTACTACTACTACTACTACTACTACTACTACTACTACTACTACTACTACTACTACTACTACTACTACTACTACTACTACTACTACTACTACTACTACTACTACTACTAACTACTACTACTACTACTACTACTACTACTACTACTACTACTACTACTACTACTACTACTACTACTACTAATACTACTACTGCTACTACTACTACTACTACTACTACTACTACTACTACTACTACTACTACTACTAATACTACTACTGCTACTACTACTACTACTACTACTACTACTACTACTACTAATACTACTACTACTACTACTACTACTACTACTACTACTACTACTACTACTACTACTACTACTACTACTACTACTACTACTACTACTACTACTACTACTACTACTACTACTAATACTACTACTGCTACTACTACTACTACTACTACTACTACTACTACTACTAATACTACTAATACTACTACTGCTAATACTACTTCTGCTACAACTACTACTACTACTACTACTACTACTACTACTACTAATACTACTACTACTACTGCTAATACTACTTCTGCTACAACTACTACTACTACTACTACTACTACTACTACTACTACTACTAATACTACTAATACTACTACTACTACTACCACTACTACTACTAATACTACTACTGCTAATACTACTTCTGCTACAACTACTACTACTACTACTAATACTACTACTACTACTAATACTACTACTACTACTACTACTACTACTACTACTACTACCACTACTACTACTATTACTACTACTGCTTATACTACTTCTGCTACAACTACTACTACTACTAATACTACTACTGCTAATACTACTTCTGCTACCACTACTACTACTACTACTACTACTACTACTACCACTACTACTACTAATACTACTACTGCTAATACTACTTCTGCTACTACTACTACTACTATTACTACTACTAATACTGTTACTGCTGCTAATACTACTACTACTACTACTACTACTATTAGTACTTTTTGTAATAGATTTGCGTTTCTCTGCACAAATATTTGAACTTATTGTTATTTTTGGGGTTTATATGCCGTGAGTTTTCTGATCCGGACCTTTTGGGATCAAAGTCGGCAGGACCAAAATGAGTTTGACACCCCTGGTCTGGAATGTTCCACAGTGTGACTTTAAACAGCTCAACTTTCCATTTATTCAATTACAGGTGGTTTTAAAGCTCAAAAATACCTCGAAAAACAAACATCCTGACTGAGAGCGGGGTCGCCTCTCCACAGATCTGACCTGTAACTCGGTCTTGGTTTGGTCTCCGTGACGTTAGAAAGGTTTAAAGCCGCACTGTGAAACATTCCAGACAAAACACTAAGGAAAAATCTCCACGGACAGAAGAAACATTTGCAGTTCTGTCTTGACTGTCAGGTTCTTTTTTCGTGCTGTTTTGCTGCTCTTTGTCCCATGATGCACTGCTCCCGCCGTGGAAAGTTCAGTCCTGCCTGAACAAAGAGCGTCCGTGTTGAAAAATGATTTGGAAAAACACGTGTTCCTCCCTCTGTTATTGATGACACCGTGTGAGGATCAGAGTCAAACAGACGGCACTGCTCTGTCTGCGGAGCCACGGCAACAGCAGCTGAACAAACTCACGTGCAGTTATCTGTCCTGGTGATACTCGGATACTCGGATACATTTACTCTGTTCTATTTATATTTACTCGAGTCACGTTTTAAATCAAATGTACTTTTTGGAGTAAGTTTCAGACTGTGTACTTTTATTTGAATACTTTTTACTTGAGTAGAAGTTGCAGTCCTAGACTTACTACTAGTACTACTACTATTACTATTACTACTAGTACAACTACTACTAGTGCTATTGTGACAACTTCTACTATTACTATAACTACTTTTACTACTACTAGTACTATTACTACTACTGCTGCTGCTGCTACTACAACGATTCCTACTTCTGCGACTGCTGCTGCTACTGTTACCACTACTACTTCTACTGCTACTACTATTATTACTATAACTACTTTTACTACTACTAGTACTAGTACTACTACTTCTACTGCTACTGCTACTGTGACAACTACTACTGCTGCTGCTACTACTACTACTACTTCTACTATAACTACTTTTACAACTACTACTAGTACTACTACTACTACTACTACTACTACTACTACTACTGCTACTGTACTACTACTACTACTGCTGCTACTGCGCACTATACTATTACTACGACTGCTGCTACTACTACTACTATTACTTCTGCCACTACTACTACTTCTACTACTACCACCACTACTGCTATAACCAGCACTACTACTATGACTACTACTACTGCTACTACTACTAGTACTCTTACTGCTGTTGCTGTTACTACTACTACTACTACTGCTACTACTACTACTAGTACTGCTACTGCTGCTACTACTACTACTACTACTACTACTATAACTACTTTTACTACTACTAGTACTAGTACTAGTACTACTACTTCTACTGCTACTGCTACTACTACTATTACTACTACAACTGCTACTGTTACTACTACTACTTGTTACTACTACTACTACTACTACTACTACTACTTCTACTACTTCTACTGTACTACTATTACTACTGCTGTTACTGCTATTTTTACCTGAGTATTAGCTTCTCTAAATAGTTCTATAGTAAATAGTTTTTCTTAATTTCTTGGACCACTACTTTGTACTTCTACTTGAGTGATATTATTTTGAAGTAACTGTACTTCGACTTTAGTAAATTTTTGGCTACTCTACTCACCTGATATTAACTTCAAATTATACATCAGACTCATCCGTACAAGTACAGTTACTTTTACTTGAGTATTCGTAGTTTTATTTTCCGTTCCTTAAGTCCTCGGACGAGTACTTAATACTTGTACTTGAGTAACATTATTTTGAAGTAACTGTACTCTTACGTGACAGTCAGAATGATCAGATGTTATGAATGACAGTTAAGCTCCGCCCTCTTGTGATGGAAACACATCGTGAAGGGGAGGACCACCCAGGATCTAACCACTGTTTTTAGGTTTACGAGCGGCGCGTCTCACATGGAGTTTTGTATTAACCTCGGAGCATTCCAGAGAAACGGGAGAGAAACGGGAGAGACGGGAGAGACACGCCAACACGGGATCACGTCGGACAAAGTGTTTACAAACAGAGAGAGGACGCGGTCAGGACAAATGGACTTTTATTTTGTTTAAGATTTAAAAGGCGGCGTTTAATCTTCTTCATTTGGTCCTTAGTTTTGACTCGTAGATGTTAAACTACTTTACTTCACTTTTCGCGACCTCGCTGTTTTGCAGATTTTTTATTTTTTTTGTGCCTTGTGCTCCTCCCCCTGCGTCCTGATTGGCTGTAGACCCTTGTCAGTCAATCTTCTCTGTACAGTACAGAATGTGTTCAGTTTGATAAATTTTTGTCCTGGTTCAGTCCTGGTTCAATCCTGTATTAGTCCTGGTTTAGTCTTGGTTTAGTACTAGTTTAGTCCTGTTTTAGTCCTGGTTTAGTCCTAGTTCAGTCCTGTATTAGTCCTGGTTTAATCCTGGTTTAGTCCTAGTTTAGTCCTGTTTTAGTCCTGGTTTAGTCCTGCTTCAGTCCTGGTTTAGTCCTGGTTTAGTCCTGGTTTAGTCCTGGTTTAGTCCTAGTTCAGTCCTGTATTAGTCCTGGTTTAGTCCTAGTTTAGTCCTGTTTTAGTCCTGGTTTAGTCCTAGTTCAGTCCTGGTTTAGTCCTGGTTTAGTCCTAGTTTAGTCCTGGTTTCAGTCCTGGTTTAGTCCTGGTTTAGTCCTGGTTTAGTTTAGTCCTAGTTCAGTCCTGGTTTAGTCCTGGTTTAGTCCTGGTTTAGTCCTAGTTCAGTCCTGGTTTAGTCCTAGTTCAGTCCTGGTTTAGTCCTAGTTCAGTCCTGGTTTAGTCCTGGTTTAGTCCTGGTTTAGTCCTAGTTCAGTCCTGGTTTATTCCTGGTTCAGTCCTGGTTTAGTCCTGGTTTAGTCCTAGTTCAGTCCTGGTTTAGTCCTAGTTCAGTCCTGGTTTAGTCCTGGTTTAGTCCTAGTTCAGTCCTGGTTTAGTCCTAGTTCAGTCCTGGTTTTAGTTCCTGTTTTAGTCCTGGTTCAGTCCTGGTCAGAGAGACGGGAGACATGGGATCACGTTGGACAAAGTGTTTACAAACAGAGAGAGGACGCGGTCAGGACAAATGGACTTTTATTTTGTTGATAAGATTTAAAAGTCGGCGTTTAATCTTCTTCATTTGGTCCTTAGTTTTGACTCGTAGATGTTACACTACCTTTCGCGGTCTCGCTGTTTCGCGGATGTTTTTGTGCCATTTTTTTTTTTTTTTTTTACAGTGTATGAATGTGTATTGTGCTCCTCCCCCTGCATCCTGATTGGCTGTAGACCACTGTCAATCAATCTCCTCCATGTCGTGTCTCTTGTACAGTACAGAATGTGTTCAACTTGACAAATTTTAGTCCTATTTTAGTCCTGGTTTAGTCCTGTTTTAGTCCTGGTTCAGTCCAGTTTTAGTTCTGATTTAGTCCTGGTTCAGTCCAGTTTTAGTTCTGTTTTAGTCCTGTTTTAGTCCTGGTTCAGTCCAGTTTTAGTTCTGATTTATTCCTGGTTCAGTCCTGGTTTAGTCCTGGTTTAGTCCTGTTTTAGTCCTTGTTCAGTCCTATATTAGTCACAGTTTGGTCCTGTTTTAGTTCTGGTTTAGTCCTGGTTTAGTCCTGGTTTAGTCCTGGTTCAGTCCTGGTTTAGTCCTGGTTTAGTCCTGGTTCAGTCCTGGTTCAGTCCTGGTTTAGTCCTGGTTTAGTCCTGGTTTAATCCTGGTGTAGTCATAGTTCAGTCCTGTTTTAGTCCTGTTTTAGTCCTGGTTTGGATCTGGTTTAGTTCTAGTTCAGTCCTGGTTTAGTCCTGGTTCAGTGCTGTTTTAGTCCAGTTTTAGTCCTGGTTCAATCCTGGTTTAGTCCTGGTTTAGTCCTTGTTCAGTCCTGGTTTAGTCCTGTTTTAGTCCTGTTTTAGTCCTGTTTTAGTCCTTGTTCAGTCCTGTATTAGTCATAGTTTGGTCCTGTTTTAGTTCTGGTTTAGTCCTGGTTTAGTCCTTGTTTATCCCTAATTTAGTCCTGTTTTATCGCTAGTTTAGTCTTGGTTTAGTCCTAGTTTAGTTCTGGTTCAGTTCTGGTTCAGTCCTGGTTTAATCCTGGTTCAGTCCCGGTCTTGTCCCGGTCTTGTCCCGGTCTTGTCCTGGTCTTGTCCCGGTCTGGTCCCAGTCTGGTCCTGGTCTCAATCACGATCTGGTCCTGGTCTGGTCCCAGCCTCAATTGCGGTCTCAGTCCCGGTCTTGTCCCGGTTTTGTCCCGGTCTGGTCCCAGTCTGGTCCTGGTCTCAATCACAATCTGGTCCTGGTCTGGTCCCAGCCTCAGTCCCGGTCTCAGTCCCGGTCTTGTCCTGGTCTTGTCCCAGTCTGGTTCCAGTCTGGTCCCAGACCTGTTTTAGTCCATTATCTGTTTTTTCCATTATTCATTCAAGCACAGAATTGAAACACTGAAAAAATGAATCATTATCTGTTTTTCATTTTGGTTTTGGAGACAAATAATGAAGAAAATAGTTGTTTTTTTAGTTTTCTTATTTTTGGTTTTATTTTGAAAAACAAATGAACGAATGATACACGGATTCTGCACCATCTCTGTCTCACAAACTTCTACAAATATATTTACATTTTCCATGGTGACCAAATAATGTTTCTTTTAAGGAATCTAACCCTCAACCTCTTCACTGACAGGAGGAGAACAGGCTAACCACTCTGCCACAGTACAGGACTCACCAGTGAACACATGTTTAAACCAAACTGCTCCAGACAAGTGCAAAACATGTCCAGTGTGGGCGAAGGAAACATCTAAAAATAGTTTGTTTTTCGTTTCTTGTCTTGCGTCAGATGCCCTAACGCCGCGCTGATATATGGAGCCGTGAAGATGGGAACTCCCTTAATTACACAGGAGACCAAGGATTTCCTCTGCCCGCGCCAAAAGTCGTTAACGAAATCGTGACGCTGGTCTGAGGAAAACTGTTTTTGAATATTTTCACAAACTTGTGAGCTTCATTTGCCTGGAGTCGAACACTGTGGGTGACATCGCACTCCTTTAGTCCACTCCTTTAAACAATCTCTGTTGCCAACATGAAATAACATCCATAAACCAAACGAGATATTCACATTCTTCAAAAAAAACAAAAAAACAGACCTGAATATGTACTTTAACTTCTTGGGTTCTTTTTAAAGACAATCAGTGTTGGGAGTAACGCGTTATAAAAGTAACAAATTACTGTGCTGTGTTGCTTTTTGCTGTAACGCAGTCATGTTCGGCGTTACAGGGAAAAAACTGTAATATTTTACTCGGTACAAATGTGAGTAATGTGACTTACAAAGCTTTTTTAACCTGGATTGGAGTGGTGGGTTTTTTGTTTTTCTTCATACAAATTCACTAAAATCACGGCGATATCAGCAGCGATGAAACGCCAGAGATGCGCCCGTGTAGACCGTTGGGTGACCGCGGGCGAAAGGACCGACGCAGAACTCAGCTGACGCCCCGAACACGCTCGAGGATTCTCTCTTTTTTTGAAAAAATAAAATAAAATAAATAATAATAATAATAATAATAATAATCTTCATTATTTGTCTTCAAAATTAAAATGAAAAATGGATAATGATTTTTTCAGATTTTGATTTTGTGTTTAAATAAAAAATGAAAAAATATGGATAATGGACTGAACCAGGACTAAAGCAGAACTAAAACAGGTCCGAGACCAGACTGGAATCAGACCGGGACTGAGACCAGGGCTGAGACCTGGACCAGATCGTGACCAGACCAGAACTGAGGCTGGGACCAGACCAGGACCAGACCGGAATTGAGACTAGAATCAGACCAGAACTGAGACCAGGACTGAGACCGGGACTAAGACCAGGACCAGACCGGGACTAGACCGGGACTGAGACTGGGACCAGACTGGGACCAGACTGGGACCAGGACTGAGACCAGGACTGAGACTGGGACCAGACCGGGACTAAGACTGGGACCAGACCGGGACTAGACCGGGACTGAGACTGGGATCAGACCAGGACTGAAAACAGTTTAATCTTGGTTTAGTCCTGGTTCATTTATTTTGGTTTTAGAGACAAATAATGAAGAAAATCGTTGTTTTTTCATTTTCTTATTTTTGGTTTTAGTTTGAAAAAACAAATGAACGAATTGTACACGGATTTTGAACCTGCAAAGATAAACATTATTTAGTTACCGTGGAAAATGTAAATGTATTAGTAGGAGTTTGTGAGACAGAGATGGTCCAGGTCTGCAGCGTTTGAACAGATTAATGTTAAAGTTCATTTTATTGCTCCTCGGGGAGATTCCTGCTAAAGAAAGTAAAAGATAAACACGAGATAGTCCAGATGAGAGACGGACGGCAGACGCACTCTCATCTACGGTCTGTATTTATGAGTCGTCACGCCAACGCTTTTCCACTTTGAGTCTTCATCAGGCTCATGTAACAACAGAACATTATTTATAAAGTCATCTAAACAATTACAGCCGGTGATTAAAACCCAATATATGCAGCTGAATCACAAACACGCCGCCCTGAAACAGATAAGAGTCACTGCTCTGTGTGGGCGCAGAAAACAAAATACATTTCCCTTCAGTCACACAGCGAACTTCAGCAAAAATGTTCTAACCCTCGCCCCACATCTGTGTACATCGGAAAAGAAAACCACAATATTTTTATGCAGTACAGACTTTGGTCCAACTTTTTTGTATCAGTGTCTTCATTTACTTCTGCCCTAATCGTACACACCAAATATTACCGTATTTTCTGCACTATAGGGTGCACTCAAAAGCCTCCAACCCCAACAAACAAACGGCCGCACGCCCCACAATCCAGAGCGCCCTATACACGAATCCACTCGGGTGTCCCAGCACGACTTCGGTAAACTACAAAACAAACACACACACGGAGCAGACAGCGACCGCACAGCGAAAAACACCCGCAGACACACTCATCACTCCACGCCGACGAGGAACGGAACGGAGGAACGAACTGAAAAAGTGAGTGCAATGTGCCACTTCTAGACACGACTGAACAACTGAGTCAGTGTTCAGTCTGCAGCCTGAAGTGACCCAAATCAGATTTTTTGGCCCCTATGTTCTTGTATCTGATCTTTTAATGACAGTCTGAACGACACAGATCCGATTTTTTCAAATGTGACCCAGGACACTTGGATATCTGCTCCTAAAACTGATACATATCTGATCTTTTGACATGTGACTTCAGTCTGAACGGCCAAAGTGCATTCATCCACCTACACGTTATCAACAAGACACAAACGTCACTATTCTGCGCTGAAGTAGGTGAAAATTGTTAATGAACTCTGTGTCACTGAAGTGAAGCACATCACCACTCACCACTCTTGGCTCCGTCTCCACATCCACACGTTCCTTTCAACGGACTGAACCACAAAACACCACGACCAAAAACCTCGTCCTTCTCCTTCTCAATCTCCTCCTTAAAACAAGTAAGTTGTTCATGTTCTGGCTCCGGTACGAGAGGAACTTTAAAATCTCCAGGTGCTCAATGCTCACATTCATGTTTGGACAACTTCTGTAAACACAGAGACGCTCGCTGAGGTTGACGTCGTCGTGTCTCCAGTGTCACATGCGGGACACTTTTGGGAAGTTTAATGTTCACACTGGAGACATATACAAGTCACATTTAAATGGAAATGTGAACGACCTCGCAAAAACATCGGATTTCACAAAAAAATCTGAATTGCCTTAAGTTCTGCAGTCTGAACATAGCCTAAGTCACTGCGAACACACCGACAATCCGTTGGTCCCAGACAGCACCTCGCTACACGCCACAACTGAACAAAGCCCAGAGTCACCGTGAACAAACAAACAAACAAAACCACTCACCCATCACACTGTTGTGTTTCCTTTAAAGTCCGGTGTGGTTTATTTGTGAAAAAAGTTTGAAAATAGACCATTTAATGACGCCTTATAATCCAGAGCTCCTAATAGCCCGGAAAATACGGTATATATAATATTTTGAAATTTTAACCCCTTAAATGTCAGTTTTGACAGCAAAAGGCGCAAATTATGTGAATGGAAAAAAAAACCATTATATATCTTTCAAGTAATTTTGATTTGTTTGTGCTGGGGTTATCAGAGTCTGTGGGTCCTCTAGAACACAACCACATAATTTTAACCTCAAATATCTCCGTCTCTGGTCTTCAGTGTGGACTCATATGTACAAAAGTCTTTCTATTGATATAACCTTGTAAGGGAAGATACACAGTAAAAAGAAAAATTAAAAAAATTTAAAAAAATTTAAAGGTTTTCAACACCAAAGAATGAAAAAAAATAAATAAATAAAAAATAAAATATACTGGTAAATTTATTCCAGTAAAAAAGCAATTTTGAATGGAAGTCAAAAATGTATCTAAGGACCACAAGTGTGAGTATTTTGATTATAGACCGTTCAATTAATGTGATCTTGAAAGAAAACAGAAATTAAAAACACATAAAAAAAAATACACAAACTGGCCAATTTTGGTGCCACTTGGTGCTGTACAGCCAAAGTTATGTGAAAAAGAAAAGCTGAGATGTTCAAGAATGTTCCGAGGGCTGCAGGAGGGTGAAGTTAACGACGCTCAGACTCAAAGTGGAAACACGTTGGCATGACGACCAATAAAAACTCTGTAAATCAAAGAGCCTCTGCCGTCCTTCTTTATCTCCACAAGAACCAACCGCACACTGCAGAAAAATAATATCTAGGTTAGATAAACTGACTTAAATTAAAAACATTTGACTTTATTTGAGTCGATTCTACCAATGGATCAAATGCGTTTTTCTTAATTCAAGCGACATTTGATTTTGTTTTACTTGTCGAGTGAAATTTACTCAAATCATGATAAAACTTTCTTAGTTCAAGTCATCTTAGGCTACGTTTATATGATGATGTTCCGAACAGAAGACGCAAAAGTGGCGTCATGTCTTACACTTTTTATTCCACATTTAGACGAGTGTTTTTGTGAGTAAATCTGCTGCAGACGGTGACGCAAAAGTGTGTGGAATTTGATTGTGTGTGTTTGTACTTAAAGCAACAAGAGCGTCTTTGGACATACGGAAGTTTTCACGTCACACATTTTCATCAGCTCCTCCTTCCAGAAAGTTTGTCCCACCATCGACTGGTTCTCCAGGTCTCGTCCAGATCCGTCGAACTGATGCATCCAGAATTTGACAGATGTGACTGCAGATCCTTCTCTGTTCACTAACTAATCTGCAGATTCTCTCATTTGTTGGGAGCCTCCTGTAAGTTTATTAGCTTGAAGATCCGATGCACGAAAATGGTCCGACATGTTTGTTTCTGTGTACTGTATGTTTGTGACATAAACACGTACGTGACCTGAGCAGATCTGACCAGAGTTTTGCGTCTTGGGCAGTGCAGACGGAAATTCGATAATCAACTTTTCCGCTCTGGAGGGTGGTTTCAGACTTTTGCGTTTTTAAGCCACAAAAATTGCGACACCACCTAAACGAGACACTTCCGATAAAATATTTTGTTGTTTTTACCTACAAGTGTTCTCGTGTAAACAGGCCCTTAAACGTGGCTCATGAGCTCCTGTGTTTGTGCGTTTTGACCCGGTGCAGCCTCCAGTCCTGATAGATTTTTTACTGAACGCTCGACAAAACCTCTCAGAGTCACTGTAGTCTTTACATCAAAGAGGCTCATTTTGGTTTAATTCTATTTCCAAATAAAAGTTCACTCTGGTTCGTTAAAAATAACTTTTATTTGGAAACTCTGTGCTCTGTTTTCATTCACACGGCAGAGGTCTGTAGCCACAGCTGCCCCGAGGCACACTCCTCTGTTCACCATCATCACACTTTCATACAGGAGAAGTGGGTGAAGTGCCTTGCCTAAGGACACAACAACAGTTTAAAGTGGAATTCAAGCAGGAGTTTAATCATTGAAGTTTGCTCTAACCCAATGATACTACATTTTTTTCACAAGAGCCACACTGGAAGAACAAAATCAAGAGGAGAACCACTTAAACCAACACACACCGACACACCAGGTCACCTTTAAAATGTGCATTTCTACAGATCAACTGGACAAGAAAGAAACACAGGCAATACATTTTACATTTTCAACTAAAACCAGATTTACCTTAATACTGAGATGAGTGGAAGCTGCATGCGAGTCCTTCACTTTCTAGAGAAGTAGATTTATTATGGTAGATTTATAGAGTAAAATTTTCTTAATCGATCGTCGGGAGAATTAACAATCGATTTTCTATTAATCATTAACGTTTTTACATTAGAATGATCATCATTATTATTACTGTTACTAATCTGCATAAATAACTTCAACTTTACAACATATAAACATAAACACTCTAGAGCCACATCAGCCCGTTTGACATTATAATGTGTTTAATGCAGCTTTCACACATTTGTTTATGTTTTACAGAAACTAAACTTAAAACCACATGACTCATTTGCATAAACTATACACTGGAAAAAAACTAACAAAAAAAGCTCTTTCCTTGTGCTCTGATGCGGTTCAGCTTCTGTTGGACTAAAGGACACGACTCAGTGGAATATGAGTGTTCTCTCTGTGGTGGAGAGATGTTGATGATGGTGATGGTGAGTGTGTTCTGTGTGTGTATCGTGTTGGTTAATTTTTTTCAGAGATCAGATGTGTGCAGGTTTAGTGCAGTCTTTATTTAACATCATTTCACTTTATTTATGTCGGTCACTTTATTTATGTGACATTCCATGTCCCTAGAGCCAGTCTCCATGTCCAGAGATCTGGTCGCCGAAGCCCCCACCTTTGACTGCAGCCCAGATCTCTCTGCACCGGCCCCATATGGACCCTGTCTCTCAAGGTGCTCCCTTTGAGATAAGGTGAGGAGCTCAGTCACACAGGAGGAGCTCGGAGTAGAGCCACGGCTCCTCCACATCAAGAGGAGCAGTTGAGGGGGAGGTGTTCTGGACATGTCCCACCGGGAGGAAGCCGGGGAAGACCCAGGACACACTGGAGGGACTATGTCTCTGGTCTGGCCTGGGAACACTTTAGGATACCCCGGAGGAGCTGGAGGAAGTGTCTGGGGTGAAGGAAGTCTGGGAGTCCCTGCTTAGACTGCTGCCCCCACGACCCGAGACCGGATAAGCGGAAGAAAATGGATGGATGGACTTTATGTCAGTCACTTTATTTTGATGATGTTCATCAAGAGCATGTTCTACTTTTTAAAATGCGGCTCAGGCAGCGGGTCGGGTACAATATTTTCAGATATTTTATGTACTCGGAGTTGCAGGTGGGTTAGTTGAAAGCGTCGGTCGGATTCGGGTCGTTTATACATAAACCCACTCATCACTGGTTGCAGGTGTCACGGCGCATCCTTTAAGCAAACACCATTAATTAAGTTTGATTTATACTTAGTGTAATGCAGATGTTTGTGTTGCAGTGTTCACTATATGTTTATCTAGAACATTTGAAAAAATATATTGGCTGTGGTACTAATTTTGGTATAAGCTTGTGAGCCACCAATTAAAACTTGGCGAGCCGCAAGTGGTTCACGAGCCACGCAATGAGTATCGAAGCTCTAACCTTTGAGCCAGGACTGCAGAAGAAGAAGCGGTTTAACATCAGTGAGCACAGAGTGAATGAATAAAATGGTAAAAGTTCAATTTAACACCATGTTAGTTTTACTCGAGTACAGTTTTTGGCTCTTCTCCCGCCTCTGACCTGTCGACTCCTGCGCTCCCGTCTCCCCCAGCCTTCTTAACCCTTGTGCTCGTCTGTTTACTCAGTCCGCATGTAAACACGGATCTGTCTCTGGGCCTGTCCTGTGTGGCTCTAATTATGTGTCCGACCTCAAACGCATCCTCACATTACGCCCTAGCACCCCGTATTTACACCACTCTGCGCCGCTTTACTGCACCGAGTGACAGACCCTCGGACCTTTAAGAAACTACAGCCTCACCTTTAATCTGTCGCTTTTTTTGACAATAAAAGGTCTGCGGAGCACGAGTCCTCTATTGTCTCTCCTCTGTGATAATGTGAAATGTCTTAATTGTGGTAAATTAACCCCAAAGCCTAAACACGGGCTATAAATCTGCCTGCGTGTTCCTGGCAGATGGTTGCAATTAGCTTAAGTACGGTGTTTAGAAAGCAGGGCTATCTTAACGCGCTTGAGTGCTACCGAGCAATAAAAATAAAAAATAGGGTTTAAATTGTGCGAACAGACCATCTCTCATAAAACGCTTTGGTCTGGATATTTATTTTCATGATAACTTTTGGTCACGTTGGAATTTGGTACATTATATTTGACTTTTCCCGAGCAGCCGGTCCCTTCCACGTTCTGTTTGAATCCTGAAGAGTCTGGGACCGGATCACAGAGCGAGAAAAACCTCGGTCCAAACTTAAGACGTTTCAAACACAGACGCTCATTTGTGTCACGTGTCTCTCAAAAACAGATGACATCTCTTTATTTTATTTTTTATTTATTTATTTATTTATTTTGCACATATAAAATGACAATAAGAAGAAACACACTAGATCACAGGTGTCAAACATAAGGCCCAGGGGCCAGATCCGGCCCTCCAAGACTTTTAATGTGGCCCTTGGGTGATTTTCTACTAAAACATTTAAATTATATTTTCTATTAAAATCTTGTTAATTTTCTGTGGGTGTTTATCACAGCAGCGTCTCCAGCGTCTCTGTATGTGGCCCCTCCCACCAGAGCAAGCACAAATGAAGACTTGTCTCTTTCCAAACGCTCTTTAAAGGACGATTGTTTTGACTGTTGACCGTGACACCCTCATCAACAAAATGTCCAACATGACAAAAATCAATCAATCAAATCAATCAATCAAACAGTTTATTATAAAGCACTTTTCATACAAAAAATGTAACACAAAGTGCTTTACACAGATAAAAACAACTCCCACATGGAGGGACTATGTCTGACCTGGGAACGCCTGGGTGTCCCCTGGGGGAGCTGGAGGAAGTGTCTGGGGTGAAGGAAGTCTGGGAGTCCCTGCTTAGACTGATGCCCCTGCACCCGGCCCCGGATAAGTGGAAGAAAATGGATGGATGGATGGATGAGTCTGGTGACGTTTCCCTGTGTTTGATGAAGGAGTCCAAACACTGCAGGGAAATTTATAGTGATGGTTTTTTTTTTTTTACTTTTCTACTCTGATTTTTGTCTGAGCCTAAAATACCCGCGATCTCCCACCATGAATTTCTTGCCATTTGACATCTTTATAGTCATTGAGCGTCGTGTTGTATAGATGTCTGTATTTTCTCACCATTTCCACCAGATGTGACTCAAAACCATCAATTTTTTTCTTGTTCCACACCACCAAAGAAGCAGCCGTTGGATCTCACGCACCCGTTGGCTCCAGCAGATAAACCACGCCCACATGAATAACCCATCAGATCGAAGATGTGGGACAGAACTGCCGAGCAAACTTCTGCTCAGCTGAGGAGTCGAGAACAAGTCACAAGAACTGCCCAACAGGAGCTGGACCAATAAAATGACATCATTTTGTTGGGCCAGCCTGGGTGGAAGAACAAAGTTTTTATGTTTTTATGAAGTATTTTATGAAGGCCTTAGGTGGAGACTTAAAACCAGGAGGACAAGACCTTCCCTGTGGCCTCAAACTCTAGAACAATCTGCCCCCCCACGTCTGAACTCATCTTAAACCCTTTACTCTGTGGCTTTTAACACCATGGAGATATATGGTCCTCTGTGTCTTTTATTTGTTTTATTTTATTCATTTTACTTATTTATTACTATTTTATGATTTAATGGTTTTGGTTTTATTTGATTTGACTGGTTTTGTTGTTTTTAGGACTAGTATAATCAAGTTTTTTAACAATTTACCTTTTTGTTATCTTCATTTTCTGATCTCTGTGCAGCACTTTGGAAACTACTTTGTTTGTAAAATGTGCTCTAGAAATAAAGTGGATTTAGATTTTAAAAACAAAAACACTTCTACGGAAGCCGAGAGGGGTCACAACAAACGCAAACACCGTAACAAATACAAATGCGACAACACACCACAAAAAAAAAAGCCATAACACACCAAAAAAAGCCACAACGGAAATGACCGCGGGACTCTATTTTAATGCAAACGCCGCAACAAATACAAACGCAAACGCAACACAAACAAAGCCACAACACATTAAAAAGCCACAAACGCCACAACACATTAAAAAGCCACAACACATTAAAAAGCCACAACAGAAGTGACCGCGGGACTCTGTTTTCAATCAAGCAGCAAGTGAATAAGAAGAACTACAACGTGAAAAGTGAAGGAACGGAGAAGTTGGAAACGTAAGTAAAAGTAATTTATTGTTTTATCATTATTCGTTTCATGTTGTAGTTCTTCTTCTTCACTTGCCGCTTGATCGGTCCGTCGGAAAATAGTGAGTCCTGCTGTCACGTTGTGGCTTTTTGTTGTGTTGTGGCTTTTTAATGTGTGTTGTGGCTTTTTAATGTGTTGTGGCTTTTTAATGTGTTGTGGCTTTTTAATGTGTTTGTGGCTTTTTAATGTGTTGTGCTTTTTAATGTGTTGTTGTGCTTTTTGATGTGTTGTGGCTTTTTAATGTGTTGTGGCTTTTTAATGTGTTGCGGCATTTGCGCTTGTGTTTGTAGCGTTTGTATTTGTTGCGCTGTGTTTGCATTAAAATAGAGTCCCGCGGTCACTTCCGTTGTGGCTTTTGTTGTGTTGTAGCTTTTTTTTTTGATGTGTTGTGTTTTTAATGTGTTGTGGCTTTTTAATGTGCTTTTTTGTGTTGTGGCTTTTTAATGTGTTGCGGCTTTTTAATGTGTTGCGGCTTTTTAATGTGTTGCGGCTTTTTAATGTGTTGCGGCTTTTTAATGTGTTGCGGCTTTTTAATGTGTTGTGGCTTTTTAATGTGTTGTGGCTTTTTAATGTGTTGTGGCTTTTTAATGTGTTGCGGCATTTGCGTTTGTGTTGTGGCGTTTGTATTTGTTGCGCTGTTTGCATTAAAATAGAGTCCCGTGGTCACTTCCGTTGTGGCTTTTTTTTTGATGTGGTGTGGCTTTTTAATGTTTTGTGGCTTTTTGTTGTGTTGTGGCTTTTTAATGTGTTGCGGCATTTGCGTTTGTGTTGTAGCGTTTGTATTTGTTGCGGCGTTTGCATTAAAATAGAGTCCCGCGGTCATTTTTCGTTGTGGCTTTTTTTGGTTTGTTGTGGCTTTTCGTCGTGTTGTCGCATTTGTATTTGCTGCGGCGTTTGCGTTTGTCGTGGCCCCTCTCGGCTTCCGTACATTTCCACGGAGACAAGCTCTAGAAATGTTACTCAGAGCTCCTTTAAAAACGACTCTGAACATGCAACAGATCTGCAAGCTTTTTAACTTCACAACGGGCGCATCACTAATTCACTCCAGACTCCTTCAGTTCATTTTGTTGTATCCCTGGGCAAGACACTTCCCCCTCCCTGCCTGCGTAATGTGTTAATGTGATTAGGTGTTTGTTTTGTTGGTCGTCCAGGAGCAGCCACGTGGGGTTTGCATGTTCTCCCTGTGACCGAATCATGGCCTAAAATAGAACTTAACGTCATCGTGCAGTTACGTAATCCACTCCAGGATCTTGGCCCGAGAGCTGCAGAGACTCAACGTCACATTTAAGGCTCCTACATTACAGAAAATTTAATGTTATGAGCTTTAAGTGGAGTTATTATGTTGTTACCTCCTCAAGAAACAGACCTGGAGTTGGAACAGAGTGTTTTCTGTTTGAGAGAAGAACTAAATAAAGCCTAAAGATGCAGGTTTTGTGAGTTAAACGTGTGTGAATGAAACAAAACTCCACACAACTCCAGGTCTGAAAATAAATATAAATCAGAAAACAGCGTAATATGGGCCTTTTAACGCCAAAGTATGTAACTTTTTAGCCAGAAAATAGATGAGTTACAGTCGAAGCATTTTGGTTCTGATTATTGCACTGAATATTATAAAAAAAAACACAAAAAAAAAAACAAGTGAATCTGTGTATCATTCGTTCATTTGTTTTTCAATATAAAACAAAAAAAAAGAAAACAAAAAAAGAACTCTTTTCTTCATTATTTGTCTCCAAAACCAAAATGAAAAAACAAATAACAATTTGTTTTTTTCAGTTTTCGATTTTGTGTTTAAATGAAAAATGGAAAAAACGGATTCCCGTTTACGTGATTTCAGTGACTGCAATGCCGAACTTTTGCACCACATACGGACTGATCCAGGTCCGAGACCAGACATGGACCAGACCGGGACTGAGATCAGAACTGAAACCGAGACCAGACCGAGACTGAGACCAGACCGGGACCAGATCGGGACCAGAGCGGGACTGAGACCAAGACCAGACTGGGACCAGACCGAGACTGAGATCAGAACTGAAACCGAGACCAGAGCGAGACTGAGACCTGAGACTGAGACCAGACCAGGACCAGTCCGAGACTGAGATCAGAACTGAGATCGGGACCAGACAGAGACTGAGAGAAGACTGGGACCAGAGCGGGACTGAGACCGAGACCAGACCAGGACCAGATCGGGACCAGAGCGGGACTGAGACCGAGACCAGACCGGGACCAGACAGGGACCAGGCCGGGGCCAGACTGGGACCACACGGGGACCAGACCGAGACTGAGACTGGGACTGAGACCGAGATCAGACCGGGACCAGACCAGAGGCTCAGAGTCCCGGACCTGGATCAACTCTAAACTCCACTCTACATGTCACGATCGGCAATTCCAGAGCTGAAATGATCCAAACGATTCTATTAAAAGTGTGTGAAGTTTAAAAACACAGTGGAGCACTTCCTTCCTGTATTACTGTATTATGACGTCACAAGGTGGAACAGAGTGTTTTCTGTTTGAGAGAAGAATTAAATAAAGCCTAAACATGCAGAGTTTGTGAGTTAAACATGTGTGAACGAAACAAAACACAACAAAAAGCAACATTAGAACACAGATCAGAAAATAGCGTAAAACGAGCCTTTTAAAGAAATTGTAGAATTATTGAAAAAAAAAAAAAAAAGAAGAAGAACAGTGCGTAGATTCAGATCTCGTGTCTCTAGTTTCACCTTTTCCAAATATGACAAACCCTCAGAGGTGAAAGGTCAGACTGAATTAGACATGTCCTGCTCAGACCCTCCTCCAGGACTCGCCTCGAGCACGAGAGACGGAGAGAACGAAAAAAGAACGAAAAAAGAGGAGAGAAAAAGGAGGAGGAGAGTGAGAGGAAGAAAGGAGGACGAGAGGGAGAAAGGCCAAGGAGAGGAGAGAGTAAAAAAAAAACAGACAGAGAGAGAAAGTAGGAGGTTAGTAGGAGAGAAAGGAGAGACGGAAGAGGAGAGAAAGAGAGATTGATGAGGAAAAAACTAGCAGCAACTAGCATGCAAACAGCGCACCAGCATTCTCGGACGATCAAATCTCTAGACGCCTCATTTTGACCTGAGCTGCTGCATCTTCACCGGAATCATTTGGATCATTTCAGCTCTGGAATTGCCAGTAAAAAAAAGTCGCTGTTAACTTGAAAACTAGCACTTCGTGACATCACAAGGTGGAACAGAGCGTTTTGAGCTTTAGCGATGTGGACAGACTAATAATAAAGGTCGATGTGTGAATGTGTGAAACAAAACACAACTTCAGGTCTGTTTTTGATGAGGGAACAACTCAGGGTTGGGACATTAACATGTTCATTACGATAAATTAATTACAAATCTTACAGTCCTGGTT
Organism: Boleophthalmus pectinirostris; assembly: GCF_026225935.1. Lineage (NCBI taxonomy): Eukaryota > Metazoa > Chordata > Actinopteri > Gobiiformes > Gobiidae > Boleophthalmus > Boleophthalmus pectinirostris. The sequence continues at coordinate 40,601,346 of NW_026571140.1, forward strand.
TAGTCCTGGTTTAGTCCTGGTTTAGTCCTGGTTTAGTCCTGGTTTAGTCCTGGTTTAGACCTGGACCTGGTTTAGACCTGGTTTAGTCCTTGTTTAGTCCTGGTTTAGTCCTGGTTTAGTCCTGGTTTAGTCCTGGTTTAGTCCTGGTTTAGTCCTGGTTTAGACCTGGTTTAGTCCTGGTTTAGTCCTTGTTTAGTCCTGTTTTAGTCCTGGTTTAGACCTGGATTAGACCTGGTTTAGTCCTTGTTCAGTCCTGGTTTAGACCTTTAGCCCTTTAGTCCATTGCTTTTGGGGCAAATATTATTATGTGATTAATTGAGATGAATTAATTACAAAGTCCATCATCCGATTGGGCTCGGGGTTCTCTTTCTCACTCTTAAGTCCAAGATTAGTCCTAGTTTAGACCTGGTTCAGTCCTGGTTTAGACCTGGTTTAAATCTGGTTTAGACCTGGTTTAGTCCAGGTTTAGTCCTGGTTTAGACCTGGTTTATTTCTTGTTTAGACCTGTTTAAGTCCTGGTTTAGTCCTGGTTTAGTCCTGGTTTAGACCTGGTTTAGTTCTTGTTTAGACCTGTTTAAGTCCTGGTTTAGTCCTGGTTCAGTCCTGGTTTAGTCCTGGTTTAGTCCTGATGTAGTCCTGGTTTAGTCCTGTTTTAGTCCTTGTTTAGTCCTGGTTTAGACCTGTTTTAGTCCTGGTTTAGACCTGGTTTAATCCTGGTTTAGTTCTTGTTTAGACCTAGTTTAGTTCTGGTTTAGTCCTGTTTTAGTTCTGTTTTAGACCTGGTTTAGTCCTTGTTCAGACCAGATTTTAGTCCTTATTTAGACTTGGTTCAGTCCTGGTTCAATCACTGGGTCAATCCTGGTTCAGTCCTGGTTTAGTTCTGTTTTAGATCTGGTTTAGTCCTGGTTTAGTCCTGGTTTAGACCTGGTTTAGTCCTTGTTCAGACCTGATTTAGTGCTTATTTAGACTTGGTTCAGTCCTGGTTCACTTCTGGTTTAGTCCTTGTTTAGACCTAGTTTAGTTCTGGTTTAGACCTGGTTCAGTCCTGGTTCAGTCCTGGTTCAATCCTGGTTCAGTCCAGGTTTAGACCTGTTTTAGTTCTGTTTTAGACCTGGTTTAGACCTGGTTCAGACCTGATGAGCAGGATGAATCGATGACGTCACAAATCTCGTTCCTCCACTTATAAAACCCCGCTGTCCTCGAACCTTTTTGGACTTTATATTTAGCCTCAGTTGTAAAGTTTTCAGAATGACCCGTCACAAACGTCCTCCGCGCGAGTCTGAAGTGCTGTGGGGCCCCGCTCTCCACGCCGCTCTCCACGCCGGAGCCGCGCGGGTGCATGAGGTCACTGTTAACATTCCTCTGATAACATAAACCCGGTGGGGCCCTGAACGCGGCGCGGTGTGTTCGCTGACATCACACGCACAGACTCATGTCCCTGTTTACACCACAGATAACGGACCTGACGGAGCCGCCGCACCAGGTCCACTGGAATAACACGTCCGACACCCACACGTCCTGTTTTTAAATGGATTTTTTTTTTTGTTATTCCGAGATTAAAGCCGTAACAGACCTGGAGTTGGGTTTTGGTTTATTCACACAAAAACCCTTCAGATTTAAGTTATATTCGTACTCCATAAGATTGTAAGAACTTTGCCGCCTCGTTCTCCTGTCCTGGTTTAGACCTGGTTTAGTCCTGGTCTAGTCCTGGTCTAGTCCTGGTTTAGACCTGGTTTAGTCCTGGTCTAGTCCTGGTTTAGACCTGGTTTAGTCCTGGTTTAGTCCTGGTTTAGTCCTGGTTTAGACCTGGTTTAGTCCTGGTGTAGTTCTTGTTTAGACCTGGTTTAGTCCTGGTCTAGTCCTGGTTTAGACCTGGTTTAGTCCTGGTCTAGTCCTGGTGTAGTTCTTGTTTAGACCTGGTTTAGTCCTGGTTTAGACCTGGTTTAGACCTGGTTTAGTCCTGTTTTAGTCCTGGTTTAGTCCTGGTTTAGACCTGGTTTAGTCCTGGTGTAGTTCTTGTTTAGACCTGGTTTAGTCCTGGTTTAGACCTGGTTTTAGTCCTGGTTTAGACCTGGTTTAGACCTGGTTTAGTCCTGTTTTAGTCCTGGTTTAGTCCTGGTTTAGACCTGGTTTAGTCCTGGTGTAGTTCTTGTTTAGACCTGGTTTAGTCCTGGTTTAGACCTGGTTTAGACCTGGTTTAGTCCTGTTTTAGTCCTGGTTTAGTCCTGGTTTAGACCTGGTTTAGTCCTGGTGTAGTTCTTGTTTAGACCTGGTTTAGTCCTGGTCTAGTCCTGGTTTAGACCTGGTTTAGTCCTGGTCTAGTTCTGGTGTAGTTTCTTGTTTAGACCTGGTTTAGTCCTGGTTTAGTCCTGGTCTAGTCCTGGTCTAGTCCTGGTTTAGACCTGGTTTAGTCCTGGTCTAGTCCTGGTTTAGACCTGGTTTAGTCCTGGTCTAGTCCTGGTTTAGACCTGGTTTAGTCCTGGTCTAGTCCTGGTGTAGTTCTTCTTTAGACCTGGTTTAGTCCTGGTTTAGTCCTGTTTTTAGTCCTGGTTTAGTCCTAGTCTAGTCCTGGTTTAGACATGGTTTAGACCTGGTTTAGTCCTGGTTTAGTCCTGGTCTAGTCCTGGTGTAGTTCTTGTTTAGACCTGGTTTAGTCCTGGTTTAGTCCTGGTTTAGTCCTGGTCTAGTCCTAGTTTAGTCCTGGTTTAGACCTGGTCTAGTCCTGGTTTAGTCCTGGTCTAGTCCTGGTGTAGTCCTGGTTTAGTCCTGGTTTAGTCCTGGTTTAGACCTGGTTTAGTCCTGGTTTAGTCCTGTTTTAGACCTGGTTTAGTCCTGGTTTAGACCTGGTTTAGTCCTGGTCTAGTCCTGGTTTAGACCTGGTTTAGTCCTGGTCTAGTCCTGGTTTAGTCCTGGTTTAGTCCTGGTCTAGTCCTGGTCTAGTCCTGGTGTAGTCCTGGTTTAGTCCTGGTTTAGACCTGGTTTAGTCCTGGTCTAATCCTGGTCTAGTCCTGGTCTAGTCCTGGTGTAGTCCTGGTTTAGTCCTGGTTTAGTCCTGGTTTAGACCTGGTTTAGTCCTGGTTTAGTCCTGGTTTAGACCTGGTTTAGACCTGGTTTAGTCCTGGTTTAGTTCTGTTTTAGACCTGGTTTAGTCCTGGTTTAGACCTGGTTTAGTCCTGGTCTAGTCCTGGTTTAGTCCTGGTCTAGTCCTGGTGTAGTCCTGGTTTAGTCCTGGTTTAGTCCTGGTTTAGACCTGGTTTAGTCCTGGTTTAGTCCTGGTGTAGTCCTGGTTTAGTCCTGGTTTAGACCTGGTTTAGTCCTGGTCTAGTCCTGGTCTAGTCCTGGTCTAGTCCTGGTGTAGTCCTGGTTTAGTCCTGGTTTAGTCCTGGTTTAGACCTGGTTTAGTCCTGGTTTAGTCCTGGTTTAGACCTGGTTTAGACCTGGTTTAGTCCTGGTTTAGTCCTGTTTTAGACCTGGTTTAGTCCTGGTTTAGACCTGGTTTAGTCCTGGTGTAGTCCTGGTTTAGTCCTGGTTTAGACCTGGTGTAGTCCTGGTTTAGTCCTGGTTTAGTCCTGGTTTAGTCCTGGTTTAGTCCTGGTTTATTTTGAGATTAAATCACGTGTAACAGACCTGAGTTGTGTTTTGGTTTATTCACATATTTAACCCTGTAGATTTAAGTTCTATTTGTACTTCAGAAGAACAGAAGAACTTCACTCTGCTGTTTTTATTACAAACATTTAAGATATTCACTAATTGATCATCTTGTTTATTGTAATAATATCTTAATATCTTCTGTCCGTTTGACTTGGAATAAGAGTCACTATTTTTAGGACTTGAGACTTGATGTAATAAAATAAACAAAGACTTGGGACTCGACTTGGACTTGAAGGGCAGTGACTTGGGACTTGACTCGGACTTGAGGCCTGTGACTTGAGAAGACTTGATGCTTCTACTAAAAAATCTATGTTTTTAGAAAATACTTTTCTCTTTACAGTTGATAAATGCAGCGCTGAATTTTAGAGGAACAAACTGGAACATGTCACTTCCACTTCTGTTTGGTACTTTGGATGGAACTGAAATACTGTGATGTGGTATCATCGAATGTACTACAGTAATATACAATAATATACAGAACAATACAGTAAAAGAGAACTACATAGAACAGACATGTCCAAACTATGGCCCATGGGCCAAATGCGACCCTCAGACAAATTTTTCTTGGCCCTCAGGCTTCCAGGTGAGTTGGCCCAAATTACCTTGCATAAATTAAAAATTAACTTTTTACTGCAAGTTTTTTTGAAAATTTGATTTGATAAAACTAATATTTAATATTTAGTGTGTGGTTTTATGGATCTTAGCGTGAGTAAAGTCTGATGGCTCATTCTAACGTGTTTAAACATGCACATATTTTAATTATTCACTGTAATAAGCAAGAACCCCACACACACCAGCCAATCAGCGAAGAGCCAGACTTTCTGTGTTGGCAACGATTCCCAAGATTGAGGATTTAAAGCCGGAACAAAGAGAATGTTTGGTGAATTTTATCAAGGGGAAAGACGTTATTGTCCTTCTTCCTACAGGATTTGGAAAAAGCTTAATATACCAGTTAGCTCCGTTAGCGGTGCATTACATACGTCACGAACAAATAGCAGCGATTGGTTAAATAAAAAAATAATAAATAATAAATTCATATATAAGGCACTCTGGAATATAAGGCGCACTGTCACTTTTTGATTAAATTAAAGGCTTTTCAGTGCGCCCTATAGTGTGGAAAATACGGTATGTGACATAAACATGTACGCGACCTGAGCAGATCTGACCAGAGTTTTGAGTCTTGGGCAGTGTAGACGGAAACACTACGGCGGAGCGTGTTCAACTTTTCCACTCTGGAGGGTGGTTTCAGATTTTTGCATTTTTACGCCACAAAACTGTCATCACCGTCTAAACGAAAGCCACTTCTGGTAAAATATTTTGTCGTTTTTACCCACAACAGACTTTTATTCTCAAAACGGTGTCGTCTTATTTCGTCGTTTTGTGTTTTGTGTTCTGGCCTGGAGCGTTTGACCCCGCCCCCTCGCCCCCTGACCTCACCTGGAGCACTCACCTGGGGACTATAAACCCCCATTACTGCCCCGTACGACCACCTCTGACCTCTGACCTTTGACCTCCTGGTGTACTGTACTTTACCTGAGAGGAGGAGGGGAGGGAGGCGGGGCTTCACCGTGACTCTCTCCTCCCATTGGCTCTTCGGTCACCAGGTCGGAGCCGGGAATTTCAGGATTTCAGAAGGTATTTATTGTTTGTTTATACTTGTCACTGTAGCCTGGTTAGCGCTCGGATGGGAAACCGCTGGGAATCCTGTTGTTGTGTCCTTAGGCAAAACACTTCACCCACATTTCACTGTTACGCCGATGACACTCAGGTTTACATCTCCACCAAATCCAACTCCCCAGTCAGTCTCTCCACCGTTACAAACTGCCTGTCTGACATTAACACCTCCTCAAACTCAACAACAATAAAACAGAACTACTATAAGCCACTAAAACACCTTTGCAACATCGCCCATCTCCACCAATCCATTTATCATACTTTCATTCGATTTTTAATATAAAACCAAAAATAAGAAAACGAAAAAACTATGGTTTTCTTCATTATTTGTCTCCAAAACCAAAATGAAAAAACGGATCATGTTTTTTTCAGTTTTCGATTTTGTGTTTAAATGAATAATGGAAAAAACAGATGACGACTGTTTCCCGTTTACGTGACTTCCGTGACTGCGATGCCGAACTGAACCAGGACTCATCCGGGACTGATCCAGGTCCGGGACCAGGCCGGGACCAGAACGGGACTGAGACCGGGACCAGACCGAGACTGAGATCAGAACTGAGACCGGGACCAGACCCAGACTGAGACCAGATAGGGACCAGAGCAGGGCTGAGACCGAGACCAGGCCGGGACCAGACCGGGATTGAGACCAGGACCAGGCCAGGACCAGACCGAGACTGAGATCAGAACTGAGACCGGGACCAGACCCAGACTGAGACCAGATAGGGACCAGAGCAGGGCTGAGACCGAGACCAGGCCGGGACCAGACCGGGACCAGACTGGGATTGAGACCAGGACCAGGCCGGGACCAGACCGAGACTGAGATCAGAACTGAGACCGGGACCAGACCCAGACTGAGACCAGATAGGGACCAGAGCAGGGCTGAGACCGAGACCAGGCCGGGACCAGACCGGGACCAGACCGAGATTGAGACCGGGACTGAGACCGAGACCAGGCAGGGCCGGAGCTCGAAGCTGAGGCTCGGACCCCACGGAGGCTCGGAGTCGAAGCTCGGAGTCAAAGCTCGGAGTCAAAGCTCGGACTCTGCTCTGGTCCCGCTCTGGTCCCGGGATCCCTGGATCAGTCCTGGTTCAGTCCTGGTTCAGTCCGGCATCGCAGTCACGGAAGTCACGTAAACGGAAAACAGTCGTTATCCGTTTTTTCCATTTTCCATTTAAACACAACACAAATCATGATCTGTTTTTACATTTTGGTTTTGGAGACAAATAATGAAGAAAACCGTTGTTTTTTCATTTTCTTATTTTTGATTTTATATTGAAAAACGAATGAACGAATGACACACGGATTTCCACGATTCTCTCTCTAAGCCCACTTCAGAAATCCTTATTCACGTCATTGTCTCCTCCAGACTCGAGTACTGCAACAGCCTCCTGTGCGCTCTCCCCTCCACCCACCTCCAAAAACTGCAATACATCCAGAACTCCGCCGCCCGACTCCTCACCCACACTCGCTCCAGAGAAAACATCACTCCTGTCCTCAAGCAACTCCACTGACTCCCTGTACAATACCGCATCCAATACAAGGTCCTCCTCATCACCTACAAGTCCCTCCGACACCAGCCGACACCAACCTCCTCGCTCCCCTCATCGGGACAAAGCACTGGACCTTGAGGGATCGAGCCTTCGCCGCCGCCGCCCCCTCGCCCTGGAACTCGCTCCCACAATCCTTCAGGAACTCGGACTCACTGCAGCACTTCAAATCACGGCTAAAAACTGACTTGTTCAATCTGGCATTCCCTCCAGGCTTCCAAGTCACTTTTTATTTGTTTGTAAAGCGTCTTTGAGTGTCCAAAACAGTCATTACTATTATTATTATTCACATTACCCGTGTTGAGTCCATGAATAGTGCACGAAATGATGGAATTTTACCCAAACTGTCTTCATTTTTCAAACCGGACACGCCCAGACCGGACCACAGCGGACTGACTCAACATCTTAGCAGGAATTTGGACGAACCTTATCTGATCTTACGCCACAAAATAAACTCTAAAACTGTCAAAAAAAATCATGAAGCGTCATCAGTTCTGCAGATCCTCAGACGCCGGTCCACAGAGGAGACCGGACGCCAACGAGACCCTGTAGACCAGACCGGGACTCAAACATAGGCCTGTCCAGGTTTAGTCGTAGTTGGGACGTTTTTACATACTTCAAAATTATATCCCGAAAACGCTGAGAACAGGGTTACCTCTTCGCAGATCTGACCTGTAATGTAGCCTCTAGTTGTCTCTCTTGGTTTAATTTCTACCGTGAAACATTCCAGACGAGGTGAGAACATGTTTGAAAGTTCATTATGCTTCAAAACATTAGTCTAAATATGAAACAGAAGTACATTTCCTCATGTCCAGCAGCAGACAGTAGAAGTAGAAGTACAGTCCAGTCTTTTTGGAATCAGTGGGAGCCAGGTTGGAGCCACCTAGAACCTCCGCTCAATTTCATTTCTCTCCAGCGACTAGGTCCAGTGTTGGGAAGGTGACTTTTTAAATGTATTCCCCTACAGATTACAGATTACATACCCCAAAATGTAGTTTGTAACATAATCCATTAAATTACTCCCTTCTCCACAGCTCCCTCAGTAGAAACGCCTCCTCCCGCCTCTTTACTCTAGAAATCACGCTTGTTTACATCCAGTGCGTGTTCAGAATTACTGTTGAAGTGACCTGTCTAGAAATAATTTAGCGACCGACGCGTCAGATTTTAGACCCTTCGTCTGCTTCAGTAGCTGGAAGGAATCTCCAAGAATCACCTCAGTTTGGCTTTGCCTCCTTTTCCCCTTCTCTTTTTCTTTCAGCGACCTCAAAAACGGACTTTCTTTTGCGGCGAACTGGTGGTGGATTCTCGTCCGCCATCGCAACAAACTTTGTGTGAATTGAAGAAGCTACAGTTTAAAAAAGCCTCTAAGAACTGCTGCATAAACCACGTAATCTCTGCGCGCCACGAGTTACACTAGAAATGTAGGGAGTTTGATTGACAACCTAACAGCCAATAGAAAATGAGGCAGCCTTGTTATCTATTCGCTGAAGTTTATTTGGCCTCACTACGTCCACAGTTGATAGATTTAAATTATTTTTTTTTTTGGTCATCATAATTACAATTCTGCTGCGTCTCTGTAATGGTATTTTAAACTTTCATTGACAATTTGAAACTAAAAAAAAAATCCTCCATACAAGCTTTAAGGTGAGTAATGTAATCTGAATACTCTGGATTACTTGATATTGTCATGCCTTTTTAAAACTACATGGATGTAGCGACCACATCCTGAAAATTCATGTTTGTTCTCTTCAGATTGTCTGTTGAGTCCAAGTCTCCATGAACAGACTTTTGTTTGCTGCAGAGAAGCAAAGACGAGGATCTGTTAACATGAGATGTTTTGTCTGCTTAAAGACAATAAAAAACCAAGACTTTCCTTAAACATATAAATAATATTATTGATATAGAAATGTTTTTTTATATGAGATCACTGCTGCCTTAAATTCTGTCCACCTACTGTTACGTGTCATATTGTTTAGACTTGGTTTAGTCCTGGTTTTAGTCCTGGACTGGTTAGTCCTGGTTCGCACCTGGTTTTACTCCTAGTTTAGTGCTGTTTAGTCCTGCTTTTAGACCTGGTTTTAGTCCTGGTTTAGCCCAAAATGTGAAAACAGGAAAATACCGCCGTGTAATCCATTTATTTCAACAAAGTAACTGTAATCCATTTGCCACTCATTGAAACAGTAACTATAACTGATAATAATTTGTACTCTGATTACGTAATGCCGGTACATGTAATCTGTTACTCCCCAACATTGACTAGGTCAGAAGTCAAAATACACTAGACGTTTCGCAAAAAACCCGGAAGTGCGAGTTTAGGCACCAGACAATCAGCGAAGAGTGATATGTTCAGTGCTGCAACGATTCCTGAGATCAAGGATTTAAAGCCGGAACAAAGAGAATGTTTGGTGAATTTCATCAAGGGGAAAGGCGTTATTGTCCTTCTTCCTACAGGATTTGGGAAAAGCTTAAGCGGTGCATTACATACGTCACGACCAAATAACAGCAACTGGTTAAATAAAAAAAAAGTACCCGCCTACAGTCGAGTGAACGAATCCTAACACTGCGAGATCAGACGGTTTCTACGAAGTGAAACTGTCTGATGAATCAGGCTAGAACATTCCTAGATCGATGTTCCTTTTATTGAGTGATAGATCCTTTTGTGTTTCTATCAATAATGTCATGTCTGAAGGGTCACTCTTGACCTGAGGTGCCCCACCAGGGTCAGTCCTGGGGCCACTGCTTTTTCTGATGTACGTTTTTCCAGTTGGTCAGATTGTGAATTGTTTCAAGAATGTAAAAAATGTTATCATTTGTGCGCTGACGACATACAACTGTACTGTTCTTTTACACAAACAGAGATGGACAGACTAAAAACACTTCTGCAGAGCTTCTCTTGGATCAAAAACTGGCTTCCTAAAGACTTCGCAACTTAATGATGGAAAAAGAAGCTTTTTTTCTGGCACCAGATGAAAAAAAATCCTCTAATTAAGGATCATCTCAGCTCACTGAGTCCCTCCGTCCAGTCCGGCTTTAGAAATCTGTGAGTGCTGTTGAACAGATCAGTGTCTTTGGAGAGTCACTGCAGCCAAGTGCTGAAAACTGTTTTTATCAGCTTCGGAACATCACTAAACTGAGACCAATTCTGTTGTCGTGGAAAAACAATTATATATCTGTTGATGATAAATGATAAATCCATTTGCGAAGCCCGATGACTTTTTGGAATATAGACCAAAGTTTATTCTTGTTACAGCAGATATGGACAGAGCCTCGGCCTGTAGTATGTTCCTACTACATCTCCCACCATGTCCCCCCATGTTACAAAGCACCAAGTTTATATCTCCTGAGACGACCAGAAGACATACACTTCAAAGTGAAAAGGTGACGACTCCTACTGAGGTGTGGCCACATGTGCTTCATCTGATTTGCTCCATATTCACTTACATTTGGGCCCAGTAAAGCAGAAGTAAACAACAAGGCCAAAAATTCAAGTTAATGCAGCTGATATAAAAATGTACTGAACAGATACATATGTACTCTAGTTTATGAAACTGTTGACCTTTTCTTATTTCTTATTTTATTTATTTGTAAAGGGACAGTACATATTAATGAACATTAAAAATGTAAATATGCAAAGATTATAGCCAACGTGGCTAATTTCCATCTTCTTTTTCTGAACCATTTTTGGTTCTAAAGTTCCATATGTTTTAAACAGACCATGTATGAAACATGGAACAAAAAATATTTCCCAAATTTCAAAGACCTGAAAATCATGTAAATAAATGGATGTATTTCATCATATCTTGTGTTATTCCATCTTTGAACTGTTGATGAAGGTACATGATTTTTTTAAAAAAGTATTTAAAATGATAAAAATTTTCTTGGAAGGACTGACATATTTTATAGAAATAGTTTCCTTTCATTTTGAAGTAATATTAAAGTATTCGGAAGAAAAAAGTTGACAAATTATGTAAAATCCTGCACCTTCTACTTGTTTGTACAATTTTCCCTCCGTTACTTTTCCCTCCGTTACCATGAACTTTCTTAATAAAAAATCTCATGACTCAAAAAGTAAGAGGTTTTTCAACCTAATCTTGTACCATATGGTAGAAAACTATATGAAGCAAATATTCAAACCAGTTTGTTAAGGATATGTAAGTGAGAACCAAGAGTTATCACTGTTTGGATTTATTGCCCAAAAAGTGCTGCATATTTCATTCCCTCTGTTACCAACATGAGTTTTTAAATTTTTTGTCAACAACTTGAAAGAATATCACAGGTTTAACTTGACCCTGTTGGAGTGTAACTCTTTCCTACATTCTGATACTTTACTTATTTCAATAGTTCCTCTAGTTTCTGAATAAGAGACATTTGAATGTCAAAAATCTGCCCCTGTTTCCCTCCGTTACTGCTTGACTGGACCCATTTGTCTCTTCCTGACAAGATGAGCAAGAAAAAGG
>NW_026571140.1:40620174-40630174 GCF_026225935.1 Boleophthalmus pectinirostris
CTGTCAATCTCACGCTCCGTCCTCCCCTCACTCGAGAACAAGACCCCGAGATACTTTATTTTACAGTTAAATAATTTTTTTATGTAATTAGGGATTTTTTGTAATATTAAATGTGGCAGAAGCACTTTGTTCCTACATGAACTGTCCACCTCTTTGCACTTCATTAAAAAAAAAAAGACCTTGTGGAATTTGGCATATTTGTTTTTGGAATAGTTTTGGGGGGTTATTTTCCCTGTACAGATATCGAAATATATATCGTATATCGAGATATAGCGAAATATATTGAGATATATTGTTTGCTCCATAACCTCTAGTCCGAGCGTTCATGGTCCAGTTTAGGAGTTTGAAGCTCACTAGTCTAAATTTTGCGCAATTTAGACCCTCGACATTCTTTTATAACGTGGTGAAGTCACTTGTACAATAGAGATTCCGACTGAGCGGTAGATTTCTGGTCACTACAAATGCAAAAATAGTTTCTTCGCTTTTTCCCTTTTGTTTTCTCTGCTTTTGTTCCTCTGTGGTTTGGGCGACGGTGCAGAGCTGGTCTGGCTTAAACAACAATAAACAGGAGAGTGTACACAAGTGAAACGATGCCAAATGTTTACCGCGGTGTAATGTCAGTGATGTGGACGCGTCAAAATAAACTCTCCGTGGATGTGTGACATGTGTTTGGGTGTCGTGGGGGGTGATGGCGTGATGGGCTGACGGAGCGATGGCGTGTTGTGGCGGCTCGTGGTGAAACGGGATGGTCGACATTATGGCTCTTCAGTGGCGGTGGTACTTTGCGGTGACATCACGCTGGGGGGGGGTTCTATACGCATCTGTCATGGATCTACAATAAGAACTGGATAAGACACGTCGCTCTGTCCGCGAGCTAAATCGATGCCACGAGGAATGTTGATGATATTGGCTGCGAAGTGGTACCCAGGCTGGTGAATCCGTGTGTTATTCTTTCATTCGTTTTTCAATATAAAACCAAAAATAAGAAAACAAAAAAAATGTATAATGATTTGTTTTTTTCAGTTTTCGATTCTGTGTTTAAATGAAGAATGGAAAAAATGGATAACGGCCGTTTCCCGTTTACGTGACGTCCGTGACTGAACTAGGACTGGTCCAGGTCCGGGACCAGAGCGGGACCAGGGTGGACTCCGAGATTTGACTCCGAGCCTCCGCGGGGTCCGAGCCTCAGCGTCGAGCTCTGGCCCTGCCGTGGGTTCTGAGCCTCCAGTCTAGTCCCGGCCTGGTCTCGGTCTCAGTCGTAGTCTGGTCCCGCTCTGGTCCTGGTCTGGTCTTGGTCTCAGTCCCGCTCTAGTTCCGGTCTGGTCTCAGTCTCGGTCTGGTCCCGGTTTCAGTTCTGATTTCAGTCTCGGTCTGGTCTCGGTCTCGGTCTGGTCCCGGGTTCAGTTCTGATTTCAGTCTCGGTCTGGTCTTGGTCGCAGTCCCGCTCTCGTCCCGATCCGGTCCCGGACCTGGATCAGTCCTGGTTCAGTCCGTATGCAGCGCAAAAGTCCGGCATCGCATCATGGAAGTCACATAAACGGCCGTTATCTGTTTTTTCCATTTTTCATTTAAATACAAAATCGAAAACTGAAAATTCGAATCATTATGAGTTTTTTCATTTTGGTTTTGGAGACAAATAATGAAAAACATTATTGTTTTTTCGTTTTCTTATTTTTGGTTTTATATTGAAAAACAAATGAACGAATGACACACGGATTCTGGCGACATCTAGTGCTTCTGCTCAATTTCATTTCTCTCCAGCGACTCAGGAATCAAAATACACTAGACAGTTCGCAAAAACCTCGAAGTGCAAGTTCGGGCAGCAGCCAATCAGCAAAGAGACAGACATTCTGTGTTGTCAACGATTCCCGAGATCGAGGATTTAAAGCCAGAACAAAGAGAATGTTTGATGAATTTTATCAAGAGGAAAGACGTTACTGTCCTTCTTCCTACGGGATTTGGTGCATTACAAACGTCACGACCAAACAGCAGCGACTGATTAAATTAAAAAATTACCCGCCGACTGTCGAGCGAACGAATCCTAATGCTGCGAGGTCAGACAGTTTCTGATGAATCAGGGTCGCAAAGTGGGGGTTGGTGATGAGGATGGCTGGCATGAAAGCTCTTGGACCAGGGGCATTCGTAGGCACGGTCCTCACTTATTTTCCAGGGGTAGGAAGTCTCGCCCGGGGCATCAGTCAGTGTAGGTTCACCACTGCCTTGGACAGTGGTGAAATACTCTGTTACTCAAGCTAGATTTACTCTGAGCTTTATTATAACATAATCTTCCCAGAAAGAGGTGATTTTGTTGGAACTCTAACAGATGAGGTGATTTGTGCTGTTAAGGGTGTTCTAGGGTGACCAGATTTTCAAATTTCTAAACTGGGACACACCTGGGTTGGGATGGATTCGTATAAATAAAATTGTGAAAAGAGCTCGTAACACTGGCCTTTCTCGATTCACTTGTGGGTCAGTCATAATCCCAGGGTCATTTTCAAGCACTGTTCTCTATATTTGGGTTAAACAAACCACAATATATGCCTCTCTTTACAGCTGACAGGGATCAATTTGGTGAAAAATATGGACACCTGGGACATTTCTTGTATGAAACTGGGACAAATCAGTGGTTTTGTATAAATCTGTTGGAACAGGGGACACAGGACTCAAAACTAGCACTGTCCCAGGTTGAGACGTCTGGTCACCCTGATCAAGTCTCTCACACATAAAATTACTGTCACAAGCTGGTTAACATTATCCAACAGTTTTTCAGCACTGTTGGGCAAGTTACTTTGAAACTGTAATGCCTTATTTATTACCTATTTCTGTCATTTCAAAGTAATTAGTAGTAGTAGTTACATTACATTATTACTGCATTTAAAATGTAAGGCATTATATTACTATTGCATTACTTTAAGTTACTCTCACCAAAATAACTTTTGCGCTGTATATGGACTGAACCAGGACTAAACCAGGTCTAAACCAGGACTAAACCAGAAGTGAACTAGGACTAAACCAGAACTGAACTAGGACTAAAACAGGACTCACTGTAGGGACGGGCTTGAAGGTGACGCAGGAGAAAGGAGCGGCTTTGCTCCGCACCTCACGGAGGTAAGAGCGGCTGTCGCCCAATCGCTCTTTATGGACCCTGCTGCTCGGGCTCACGGTCCTGATTTCAGCAACTATTTGCAGGGACCCGAGCCGGTGCAAGAGTCTGTTACAGCGCGTAACTTCTACCTTCCTTCAGCGTGTCCAGAAGTACAACTTTTTGTGTGATGGTTTGCATCTTCCTCTGTCTTTTGGGTGCGAGCGCAGGAGCCTTTGTTGGTGCAGAACGTTTCGTCGACGTTGTGGGTTTCGTCGGGGAGAAAACTTGCAACCGTACAGCACTTCAGAATCACACTGCTAGAGACTGAACATGTATTTAAATTTGGCAGCTGAACACATTCTGTACTGTACAGGAGACAGGAGTCCTTTGGCCAATCAGGACGCAGCGGGAGGAACGCAATACACATTCATGCATGTAAAAAAAAGGGGCATGCAAAATTGCACAAAAAAATAAAATAAATCTGCGAAACAGCGAGACCGCGAAAAGTGAACTGCGATAGAGGGAGGGACGAGTGTAAACCAGGTCTAAACCAGAACTGACCCAGGTCTAAACCAGGTCTAAACAGCGTGGAGTTCTCTGTCAGTCCTTTCGCCCGCGGTCACCTGACGGTCTACGAGGGCGTGTCTCTGGCGTTTCACCGCTGCTGATATTGAGGTGATTTTAGCGAATTTGTATGAAGAAAAACCCACCACTTCAATCCAGGTTAAAAAACACTGTAACGCGCGTTACTCACATTTGTACCGAGTAAAATATTACTATTTTTTCCCCTGTAATGCCACATTACTGCGTTACAGCAAAAAGTAATGCATTACTGTAATTCGTTACTTTTATTACGCGTTACTCCCAACACTGTTTTTCAGTGAGTCACTTTCACCTTTTTGTTGAAAATCAAAACACCCAAGATGGAGTCAATCGTTTGTGCTTCGTTTGTGCGATTCGGATTCTTAAGATGTTTGCAGTTTTATTTTCAACTGATGACGTCTCCAGCCCCTCAGAATGTTAAATTTCCTCTATTTCGTTTGTGCTGTTTGTGCTGTGACTGTTTTCATTAGCATATTTCTAAAATGATGAATTATTATTTTGTGGAAATTATATGTCATTTCAGCTCAACTGACAGTGAAGATAAACGATCTCAAACTGTCAAAAAGTGTGTATTATTCTATAAAATATGAACACAATACAAAAGCGAGTTACTAAAGACTGATACAGACTTTTCAACAGCCTCAGATCATTCTTCTTCACTAAATTTGCGGAGCTGAGCTGAACAGATGAGCAGAAATTGCGCTGGATGACGTCATAGGCCAAAAATAAATTTTACGAACCACAATGGCACAAATAAAACTCTTTGCAGCACAAATGAAGCACAAAGAACTGACTCGATTTTTGGCGTGTTAGAGCATTTTGAAGCTTCCTGGGGGCTGCTGACTCCAATTTGACCTGTAAAAGAATCGTTAATATCTCCAAAACTAAAACAGCACAAATGAAACTTTTTGCAGCTCAAACGATTGGCATAGTTTTTGTGTAGGTGTGAGTTTGATGGGGGCCAACTTCACGGAGGTACAGTATCTTAAACTGTTCCTGGCTGAACTTGACGCCCTCTGGAAGACGGGCAAACACTTCCAGCCTGTGCCACCGTCGGCTCTCCACAAAACCACAGTAAAGCTCTCAGACCGGTCCTGCCTCAACAGATGTGCAGTCCTGCTCTCGGGGCTGAGCGCTTCTGCAGCGTCACACATGATTTTCTAATCCAAACTGCAGAGTCTCGGAGGAGCGCTCACATTTTTCCTCCAGCTCGTCTTATTTAGTCTGAGTCCAGAGAGCTGAGCCACGCAGCACAGGAGACAAATGATTTACAGTGGGCGAACGTTTGAGAAACCGTCTTGTTCTTGTTTACTTTCCGCTGCGTGGTATTTTTCTAAACGTCTGAAAATGACTCGAGTTCATATCGGTGACCTTGTGCTGAGGAGTCGTGGCCATAATAACTTAATTTATATCACGTTTTTATTCCTCTGGTGGGAACTCAAAGACACTATTCACCCGTGATTTAGGGCAGCCAGAGCATGAAGTGTCTTGCCCAAAGACAAAACAACAGTAAGAACCCACTCATAAAGAAAAATAAATTATATATATTCAGTGTTGGGAAGGTGACTTTTAAAATGTATTCCCCTACAGATTACAGATTACATACTCCAAAATGCAGTTTGTAACGTAAACCATTGAATTACTTAAGGTGAGTAATGTAATCTGATTACTTTGGATTACTTGATTTGTTGTGGAGAAGCAAAGACTCGGATTTCTTCACATAACAAGTTTTGTCTGCTAAAAGAAAATAAAAAAGCTCAGACTTTACTTAAACAAATAAAAAATATTATTGATAGAAGACGAGGAGACACGGTCCACACGGGTTTAGACCTGGGTTTGGTTCTGGCTTTAGACCTAGTTTAGACCTAGTTTAGACATAGTTTATACCTGGGTTCAGTCCTGGTTCAATCCTGATTTAGACAAGGTTTAGATCTAGTTTAGATCTAGTTTAGACCTAGTTTATACCTGGGTTCAGTCCTAGGTTTAGTCCTGGGTTTAGTCCTGGGTTTAGTCCTGAGTTTAGACCTAGTTTAGATCTAGTTTAGATATGGTTTAGACCTAGTTTAGACCTAGTTTATACCTGGGTTCAGTCCTGGTTCAATCCTGATTTTGACCTGGTTTAGATCTCGTTTAGATCTAGTTTAGATCTAGTTTAGACCTAGTTTAGATCTAGTTTAGACCTAGTTCAGACCTGGGTTTAGACCTGGGTTCAGTCCTAGGTTTAGTTCTGGGTTTAGTCCTGGGGTTAGACCTAGTTTAGACCTGGGTTCAGTCCTGGTTCAGTCCTGATTTAGACCTGGTTTAGATCTAGTTTAGATTCCAGCAATGAGTGGAATTACCGAGAAAAAAAAAAGAAAAGAAAAGGATACAGCCCAAAATATGAAAACAGGAAAATACCTCTGTGTAATCCATTTATTTCAGCAAAGTAACTGTAATCCAATTACAAAAACTGAATACAGTTACTCATAATTTGTACTCTGATTATGTAACTCTGGTACATGTAATCTGTTACTCCCCAACACTGACTATATTAAAAAAGGAAGGGGATAAGGGCTGAGGTTGACTAAAGAAGTTCTTGTTGGACAAAAGATGGATTTGGACTATTGGACTATTACAAAAATGATTCTGTATTTCAGTTTATGTGACCCAGACTGCACTCACAACACTTCACCTGCAGGGGGAGTTCATGCAAAAACTACTATTTAAACAGAAAAAAGCACCAGGAAACTGTGTATTTATATAAACACAGATTAAACTTAAACATATAAATCCAAAAAAAATACAAAATCTTCAGCTCACTTCTCGTTTCTGCTGTTGTCAAATCGAAATCCTTATCATCGAAATAAAATGAATAATAACTAATAGAAATTTTGGTTAAATAAAAGCTGCCACACACTACAGGATTTTTCGGTCTTGAGCGATTTTTAAATGTGGAACAAAAAGCGCGCACACAGACACGAGGAAAATCTGATGAGATGGAAAATCTGCGATCGCAAAGACTACAGAGGGATCTGTCTGCAGACTACAGGACATAAAGTTGAGACTCTGAAGTGTTCAAAAGATCTGAGCTCTGCACTTCTAGTTTAAATACAAGTCAAAACTTTAGATACATGATTTTTAAAGTGTAAAAGTCCACAGGAAGTAGAGTCACTGTCACTAATCTGCAGCTTCACCTCGATCCGTGCGCTGTGTGGATGTAAACAAACACACGTGAGGAACTACTCCCACCTTTTTACTTTTAAAGAACGACTCAAACTGGATTTACAGCGCAGTTATGTGGACTGTTAATATTTGCAGAGGACAGTTTCTAGATGCTGCACTTCACATTTACAACTTTACAAGAGGTGGGTAATAATTATTTTCACTGTTTACAGATTTTTTTGGTTGAATGTTGCGTCTCCGTGTCCGTCGCTCCTCTGCCCTGACGCTCTGTTTTTGTCTGTTATCGTATATTGTTGATGTTTCTGAGCAGCTCAGAGTCACACTGACACCAGCAGCTTCAAAATTGCACGTGAAGACACAAAGTCGGGTCACGCCTCCAGCCAAAACTGGGTAAATTGTAGTGTGTGGCGACCTTAAGGCCTGGCTCCACTGCATTCGTATTTGTTCCCATAAAAACTGCAACTTTTGGACTCGTAATTTTTAGAATGCATTAAAAGTGAAAGAGGGCGGCTCCACTGCACGTGCTAGATTTCAGAAAATAGGAACCATCCTATGTTTTGATGCTTT
The DNA here is from genome assembly GCF_026225935.1 of Boleophthalmus pectinirostris. NCBI lineage: Eukaryota > Metazoa > Chordata > Actinopteri > Gobiiformes > Gobiidae > Boleophthalmus > Boleophthalmus pectinirostris. The sequence goes on from NW_026571140.1 coordinate 40,627,592, forward strand.
ACATGAGTGTCGGCGCTTATTCCCATCAAAATACACAAAGAGCGTGCAGTTTTTGTTGTATTTGTGCGTTTACCGTCAGCACAACGAGCTCCCGGGGCAGTTCTGTGTCGTGTGAAAGAGCCCAGGTCATAAAGACTGTTTATTAGTGCTTTGAAATTTACTTTTGAAATACTCATGTTTGCCGTGTTCAGCCTGTACAGAAGGGAAATACAAACCTATTTAGTTGGTTAATTTCACTGTAGATCTGATACAAGCCACTAAATGCTCCCAGTCAAATTGTGCTGATGACATCATAGGCCAAAAATAAAACTGAATATTTTACAAACCATAATTGCACAAATGAAACTTTTTGCAGCACAAATGAAGCACAAACAATTGACTAAATTTTTGGTGTTTTAGAGCATTTTGAAGCTTCCTGGGGTCTGGCTGACTCCAGTTTGACCTATGGTCCCGGTCAAGCAGAAGTAAACAACAAGGCCAAAAATTCAAGTTAATGCATCTGATAGAAAAATGTATTGAACAGATACATATGTTCTCTAGTTTATGAAACTGTTGACCTTTTTTCTGTACCATTTTTGGTTCTAAAGTTCCATACGTTTTAAACAGACCATGTATGAAACATGGAACAAAAATTATTTCCCAAATTTCAAAGACCCAAAAATCATGTAAATAAATGGATGTATTTCATCATATCTTGTGTTATTCCATCTTTGAACTGTTGATGAAGGTACATGATTTTTTAAAAAAAAATGTATTTAAAATGATAAAAATTTGCTTGGAAGGACTGACATATTTTATAGAAATAGTTTCCTTTCATTTTGAAGTAATATTAAAGTATTCGGAAGAAAAAAGTTGACAAATGATGTAAAATCCTGCACCTTCTACTTGTTTGAACAATTTTCCCTCCGTTACTTTTCCCTCCGTTACTTTTCCCTCCGTTACCATGACGTTTTCTTAATAAAAAATCTCATGAGTCAAAAAGAAAGAGGTTTTTCAACCTAATCTTGTACCATATGGTAGAAAACTATATGAAGCAAATATTCAAACCAGTTTGTTAAGGATATGTAAGTGAGAACCAAGAGTTATCACTGTTTGGATTTATTGCCCAAAAAGTGCTGCATATTTCATTCCCTCCGTTACTGACATGAGTTTTTAAATTTTTTGTCAACAACTTGAAAGAATATCACAGGTTTAACTTGACCCTGTTGGAGTGTAACTCTTTCCTACATTCTGATACTTTACTTATTTCAATAGTCCCTCTAGTTTCTGAATAAGAGACATTTGAATGTCAAAAATCTGCCCCTGTTTCCCTCCGTTACCGCTTGGACTGGACCCTATAAAAGAATCATTAATATCTTAAAAAGTAAAGCAGCACAGACAAACCTTTTTGCAGCACAAACAAAACACAAATGATTGATATAATTTTTGTGTCGATGTGCGTTTGGCCAAATACAGGGAGGTATCTTGAACTGTTCCTGGCTGAACATGATGAGCTCTGGAAGTCAAGTTTGATCGTCTTTCCCATTGATAAACACAGAACCAGTGACACATGTATTTGTCCTGCTGGAGCTGCCGTGGAGCCTCCTCACGTTGACGCGCGGCCGTGGTTTCGCGAGTTTAAGCACGTAAATGCTGACACGTGCAGTTGAGCCACAGCTTAAAGCCCCGATCCACACTAGTTCATATTCGAGTTGTTTTCGTTGTGGATGCAGTGTTCGTTCACACTAATCCGATGGAAAACGACTCCAGAGACGGAACGATCTGGTGCCTCCAGCTCCCACGAATTCATCCGAGTACAGATCTGATCCGGCAACGTGTGGACGCCTGAAAACACTGATACTTTGACGTAGGAGCTCTAGTCGTGTCCGTCCTTATTGGACCACATCACTGTGACTTGCACCTTCCTGATTCTCTGGGTTCGTGACTTTGGTCATGTGATGCTATTAAACAAAACAGTTTAAACAAACCAGAGTCAAACAAAAAACAGCAGAGCTACAACTACTCACACAGAACAGACTCACCATCAGCAGAACACTCCTCTGTCACAGAAAGACAGTGTCGGGGAGTAACAGATTACATGTACCGGAGTTATGTAATCAGAGTACAAATTATGAGTAACTGTATTCAGTTACAGTTACTGTTTCAGTGAGTGGTAATTGGATTACAGTTACTTTGTTGAAATAAAAGGATTACACGGCGGGATTTTCCTGTTTTCACATTTTGGGCTATACCCCCCCCCCCCCCCCCCCTTTTTTTTTTTTTCTTTTTTTTTCATTAATTCCACACATTGCCAGAAACTAAACCAGGTCTAAACTAAATCTAAACCAGGACTAAACAAGGACCACAACCAGGTCTAAACTAGATCTAATACAGGTCTAAACCAGGTCTAAACCAGGACTAAAACAGGTCTAAAACAGACTAAAACAGGGCTAAAACAGGTCTAAAACAGGACTAAAACAGGACTAAAACAGGTTTAAAACCAGGTCTAAACCAGGACTAAAACAGGTCTAAAACAGGACTAAAACAGGTCTAAAACCAGGTCTATACCAGGACTAAACCAGGACTAAAACAGGTCTAAAACAG
>NW_026571140.1:40635174-40701298 GCF_026225935.1 Boleophthalmus pectinirostris
TCTATTTTGGAGGAGCTGTAACCCTCTCTCTCCTTCCCTTCCTCTATTCTCTCTCTCTCCTTCTCTCTTTCTCTCCCTCCCTTCCTCCCTCCCTCCTTCTTCTCCTCCGTCTTTCATTGACTTTTTACCCAGAGTTCATTTGGGGAACTGTAACTCTCTTTTTCCTCCCTTCCCTCCCTCCCTGTCTCTTTCTCCACTCTCTCTCTCCTCCCTCCCTCCCTCTCTTTCTCTCCTTCTCTCCATCCCTCCATCCTTCTCTCCCTCCCTCTTTCTCTTTCTCTCTCTCTCTTTCTCTCCCTCCCTCCATCCTTCTTCTCCTCCCTCTTTCATTAACTCTTTACCCAGACTTCATTTGGAGGAGCTGTAACTATCTCTCTCTCTCCTTCCCTCTGGTCATTTCTCTCCCTCCTTCTCTCCTCCTCTTTCTCTCTCTTCTCCTCTCTCTCTTTCTCTCTCTTCTTCTCTCCATTCCTCACTCCCTCCGTCCTTCTTCTCCTCTTTCGTCGACTCTTTAGCCATAGTTCATTTGGGGAACTGTAACTCTCTTTTTCCTACCTTTCCTCCCTTCCTGTCTCTTCCTCCACTCTCTCTTTCTCTCCTCCCTCCCTCCCTCCCTCTCTCTCTCTCCATCCCTCCGTCCTTCTTCTCCTCCCTCTTTCATTGACTCTTTGCCCAGAGTTCATTTTGAGGAGCTGTAACTCTTCTCTCACCCTCCCTTCCCCCCTCTCTCTCTCTCACACTCTCCCTCCTTCTTTTTCTCCACTCTCTCTCTCCTCCCTCCTTCTCTCTCTCTCTCTCCTTCTCTCTTTCTCTCCCTCCCTCCATCCTTCTTCTCCTCTCTCTTTCATTGACTCTTTGCCCAGAGTTCATTTTGGAGGAGCTGTAACTCTCTCTCTCCTTCCCTCTGGTCATTTCTCTCTCCCTCCCTCTTTCTCCTCTCTCTTTCTCTCCCTCCCTTCCTCCCTCCCTCCTTCTTCTCCTCCCTCTTTCATTGACTCTTTACCCAGACTTCATTTGGAGGAGCTGTAACTCTCTCTCTCCTTCCCTCTGGTCATTTCTCTCTCTCTTTCTCTTTCCCTCTCTCTCTCTCCTTCTCTCTCTCCTTCTCTCTCTCCCTCCCTCCCTCCGTCCTTCTTCTCCTCCGTCTCTCGTTGACTCTTTACCCAGAGTTCATTTGGGGAGCTGTGAGTCGTGTGTGTTTTGGCTCCACTCGTTCTCTGCCTGTGAAGAAATCAAACCGCCCCCTCCTCTTTTCCTGCACCTCTCCATCCCCCCATCCCTCTCTCTCTCTCCTCCATCTCTCTCTCTCTCTCTCTCTTTCTCTTCCTGCTTCCTCTCCTCCCACCTCCTCCACTCTCTCCTTTCCTCTCCCTCGCTCTCTCTTACCTTCCTTTCTCTCTTTTTCTCTTTCTCTACATCCTTTTCTCTCTCTCTCTCTTTTCTGTTTCTCTCGTTGGCCCCCGGCAGCTGGAACTCATTACCTCCCCTCCCCCTCTCCTTCTCTCCTTCTCTCCTTCTCTCTCTCTCTCTCTCTCCTCAGCTCCGGGGATCAGTCCAGATCAGTCTCTCCCTCCTTTTCTCGCTCACTCCATCCTTCCCTCCTTTTCAGTTTCTCTCGTTTCTCGGTGATCAGTGCAGATTTTCAGATATTCATGCCTCTCTCCTTCTTTCTATCTCTCTCTCTCTCTCTCTCTCTCGTTTTCTCTCTTTCTGTCTAGCCCCACTCTCTCCATCACTCCCACTCTTCCCTCTCTCTCTCTCTCATTAGCTCCCGCCGTCTTTTCCTCCTCCCTCTATCCCTCTATCCCTCTCTCTTTCTTCAGTGCAGATATTTACACTGTCTGTCTTCCTCTCGCCCCCTTTTTTCTCTTCTTCTTCTTCCCTCTTTTTCTATCCCTCTCTCTTTCCCTCCCTCTTTTTCTCACCCTCACTCTCCCTCCCTCACTTCCCCTCTTCTGCTTTCTCTCCTTCTCCTCTCCCTCTTTCTTTCTTTCTTTCTTCAGCTGTAGTGATCTGTGCAGATATCAGTGTCGTCTTGTTTCCCTCCTTTTTCTCTCTCTCTTCCTTCTTTTCCTTCCCTCTATCACTGCCTCTTCTTCTCTCCCTCTCTCTGCCTCCCTCCCCCTCTCTTCTCTCCCTCTTCCTTCTTTTCCCTCCCTCTTTTTCTCTCTCCTCTCCCTCTTTTCTCAGCTGTAGTGATCAGAGCAGATGTCAGTGTCCCCTGTCTTCCTCTTCTCCTTTTTTTCTCTCCCTCTTCTTTCTTTTTTTCAGAATTCTCTTTTTTAGGCCGTAAAGAGGAAATAAGTGCATGTTTAAGTTTCAGTTTGAGAATTTGAGTCCAGAGTCCTGATTCCTGAGTTAGAGTTCTGATTCCCGAGTCCTGAGTCCAGAGTTTGAGTTCTGAGTCCAGAGTCCCGATTCCAGAGTTAGAGTTTCGATTCCCGAGTCCCAATTCCAGAGTCTGAGTCCTGATTCCCAAGTTCCAATTCCAGAGTTAGAGTTCCGATTCCCAATTCCCGATTCCAGAGTTTGAGTCCTCAGTCCAGAGTCCCGATTCCAGAGTCTGAGTCCTGATTCCCAAGTTCCAATTCCAGAGTTAGAGTTCCGATTCCCAATTCCCGATTCCAGAGTTTGAGTCCTCAGTCCAGAGTCCCGATTCCAGAGTCTGAGTCCTGATTCCCGAGTTCCGATTCCAGACTTTGAGTCCTGATTCCCGAGTCCCGATTCCAGAGTTAGAGTTTCGATTCCCGAGTCCTGATTCCAGAGTCTGAGTCCTGATTCCCGAGTCCCGATTTCAGAGTTAGAGTTTCGATTCCCGAGTCCCGATTCCAGAGTCTGAGTCCTGATTCCCGAGTTCCGATTCCAGACTTTGAGTCCTGATTCCCGAGTCCCGATTCCAGAGTTAGAGTTTCGATTCCCGAGTCCTGAGTCCAGAGTTTGAGTCCTCAGTCCAGAGTCCTGATTCCAGAGTTTGAGTCCTGAGTCCAAAGTCCTGATTCCAGAGTGTGAATCCTGATTCTCAAGTTCCGATTCCAGAGTTAGAGTTCCGATTCCCAATTCCCGATTCCAGAGTTTGAGTCCTCAGTCCAGAGTCCCGATTCCAGAGTCTGAGTCCTGATTCCCGAGTCCTGATACCAGAGTTAGAGTTCCGATTCCCGAGTTCTGAGTCCAGAGTTTGAGTCCTGATTTCCAAGTTTGAGTTCCAATTCCAGAGTTTGAGTCCTGAGTCCAGAGTCCCAATTCCAGAGTTTAATCGTGCATTTTAAGTAAATATTAAATCAAAGAAAGAAAAAAGGAATAATAATCTCAGTAATAATGAAAATTTACAAAATTACAAAAGTAGATTTAGGCTCCAACGGGAGTTTTGTTTCCGTCACATGAAGCGGGAAAGTTAAAGTGGATTTAATCTTTAGGAAAACTGTGCATATTTAAGGATTAGTTTTAATTTCACAGTCGGTGCAGTAAAAGTGACACATGTAAATAAAGTCACAGGATAAAACTGTGAGAGGAAAAACATCCATCCTTCCTCCAGTCGGTCGTCCGCTTTTACGAGAGGGTTAGATTAGATCCGGGAGGGCATCCGGACTAAAATCTGTTTCAAATTAATTAGCAAACCACTGCAGATGTGAGAAGCACCAGGGAAAGACCAGAAGACACAGGAATTAAGAAAAGTTTAAGAGACTAACACAGATTTTTTTAAGCATACGAGTATTTTTTGTTGATCCAAATGGAAAAAATGTGACAGAATTTAGAGTATTTAAAGTTCCACTGTGTAACTTTAAAAACATTTTAGTTTAGAGACCGTGTATTAATATCTCGTTAATAGTAAAATTCATAGTAACTGTTTAATTACATCTTTGTTAGTATTTTAAAAAGTACTTTCCAATCATTTTCGTCTAATGTTGTATTTTGGAAGTATTAAGCCATAAACGTTTTTCTTCCTGTTAAATCAGTTTGGATTATAATAGATGTTTCCGTACAAACACTAAAAATCTTAATAAACATTAGTTAAGTGTTTATAAATATTAATTAATAGGTAAGTAACAGATAATTTGCATATTAGTTACGACTTAAGCTTCAGTCTGCACGGTTTAATGCTCAATTTGGATTTTTTTGTGAACTTTTGCACTTCGTAAACTGTAAGACCGGGACTGAGACCGATTTAGTCCTGGTTTAGTCCTGATTTAGTCCTGGTTTAGTTCTGATTTAGACCTGGTTTAGACCTGGTTTAGTCCTGGTTTAGACCTGGTTTAGTCCTGATTTAGTCCTGGTTTAGTTCTGGTTTAGACCTGGTTTAGTCCTGGTTTAGTTCTGGTTTAGTCCTGGTTTAGACCCGATTTAGACCTGGTTTAGTCCTGATTTAGTCCTGGTTTAGTCCTGCTTTAGTCCTGGTTTAGACCCGGTTTAGTCCTGGTTTAGACCCGGTTTAGTCCTGGTTTAGTCCCGGTTTAGACCCGGTTTAGTCCCGGTTTAGACCCGGTTTAGTCCCGGTTTAGACCCGGTTTAGTCCCGGTTTAGTCCTGGTTTAGTCCCTGGTTTAGACCTGGTTTAGACCAGGTTTAGTCCTGGTTTTTGTCCTGGTTTTAGTCCTGGTTTAGACCTGGTTTAGTCCTGGTTTAGTCCTGGTTTAGACCTGGTTTAGTCCTGGTTTAGACCTGGTTTAGTCCTGGTTTAGACCTGGTTTAGTCCTGGTTTAGACCTGGTTTAGTCCTGGTTTAGTCCTGGTTTAGTCCTGGTTTAGTCCTGGTTTAGACCTGGTTTAGACCTGGTTCAGTCCTGGTTTAGTCCTGGTTCAGTCCTGGTTTAGTCCTGGTTTAATCTGGGCCACTTTTTCACAGATCTGACTCGTCGTTGACTTGTCGTTTGGATGGCGGCTTTACCTGCTCACCCGTCTCCATGGCGACTGCACATTTTCACGCCGTGCTGTGGAACATTCCGGGCCGCCTCCACCTCCACCTCCATCTCCATGGTGACGTAGAAAAGTCCGGCGTGCGGCTTTAGAGTCGTGTGAGTGTGAGCAGGTTGAGTAATGAGACATAAACACGCTCCATGTGTTTGGATGCAGTTTTACGACCAAACCTCCAGCGTCGACCTCCTCTGGTTTCTCTCTCTCTCTCTCTCTTTTTCTGCTCCCTCTTTTTTTCCCCTCTTTCACTCCTCCCTCTCTTTGTGCCCCTCCCTCCCTCCCTCCCTCCCTCCTCTTTCTCTTTTCTTCCTCTCGTTTTTCTCTCTCTTTGTCCGTTTTTCTCCGCTCTCCTTCCACCTACGTCAACTTTCTTTTTCCTCTCTCTCTCTCTTTCTCTTTCTCTTCCTTTCTGATCTGTTCTTTTCTCTGTTCTCTCTATCCTCTCTCTCTCTTCTCTTCTCCTCCGCTTTCTCTCTCTCTCTTTTTTGTGATAACATTTGTTCAAGTTTTGGTATTTTAATTTGTTGTTATACACAAGTTGGAGATGGATTACACTCCTCCTTCATCCCCCCATCTCTCTCTCTCTCTCTCTCTTTCTCTCTCATCTGACTGGCCCTGTCTCTCCTTCTCCCTTCTCTCTTTCCTCTTCTTCTCTTTCTCTCTCTCTCTCTGCCCCTCTTCATCTCCTCCTCCTGTTCTCTCATCTCTCTCCCTCTTTCTCTTTCTCTCCTCTCTCTCCCACTTTCTGTTTTCTCCCTCTCTCTTCTCGCTCTTTTTCTTCTCTCCCTCCCTCCTCCTCTCTCTCCTTTCTCTTTTACTGTCCTCTCTTCTTCCTTCTCTCTCTCCTCCCCCCTCTTTCTCCTCTCCCTCTCTCCTTACTCTTTTACTGCCCTCTCTTCTCCTCTCTCTCTCTCTTCCCTTTCCATCCCCCTTTCTTCTCCTCCCTCCTTTCTTTTTTACTGCCCTCTCTTCTCGTCTCTCCCTCTCTCACCCCCTTCTCTCTCCCTCTCTCTTTCCCTTTCCCCTCCTCTCTCTTCCTCTCTCTCTTACTCTTTTACTGTCCTCTCTTCTCCTCTCTTTCCCTCCTCTTCTCCCTCTTCCTCTTTCTTTTCTCTCCCCTTTTCCTCCAACTCCCTCTCTCTTTTACTGACCTTTCTTCTCCTCTCTCTCCCTCCCCTCTCCTTCCTCCTCTCTCCTCTTCCCCTCCTTCTCTCTTCCCTTTTTCCTCCTCTCCCTCCTCTTCTTTCTCCTTTCTCTCCTCTCTCTCTCCTTACTCTTTTTCTGCACTCTCTTCTCCTCCTCCCTCCCTCCCTCCTCCCTCCTCTTCCTCCCTCTTCCTCTTTCTTCTTTCCCTCCTTTCTTTCTCCTTTCCTCCTCTTCTCTCTCTCCTTACTCGTTCACTGCTGTCTCTTCTCCCTCTCTCCTCTCTCTTCCCTTTTCTCCTCTCCCTCCTCTTCTTCCTCCTTTCCCTCTCTCCTCTCTCCCTCTCTCTTCCCTTTTCTTCTCTTCTCTCCTTCCTCCTCTTTCCTTCCCCTCCCTCCTTCTCTCTTACTCTTTTATTGGCCTCTCTTCTCCTTTCTATCTCTCTCCCGCCTCCTCTCTTCCTCTCCCTCCTCTTCTTTCTCCTTTCCCTCTCTCCTCTCCTCTTTCTTTCTTCTTCCCCTCATTTTTCACTCTCTTTATCAGTTTTTCTCTGCTCTCCTTCCACCTTCACTCTCTCTTTCTCCCTCCTGCCCTCTTTCTAATCTGTTTCTCTCTCTCTTCTCTCTCTTCTTTCTTTTACTGCCTTGTAAAGTGCGCGGTCGTGCGCTCTGAAGTCTGGCCGCTCAGCACCAGGAGCAGGCCTCACAGGAGGAACTCAGCAGGAAACGACCTGAAACTGAAACTGAAGCAGAAGCAAAGTCATGAGTCCAGAGGAGCTCAGCCAGTGGAAACAGACGCACAGCACGTTTCAACTTCAACTTCAACTTTTCAACTTAAAATTCAACTTCAACTTTAACTTCAACTTTTTAACTTCAACTTCAACTTTTTAACTTCAACTTCAACTTTAACTTAACTTTAACTTTCAACTTTTTTAACTTCAACTTTTCAACTTCAACTTAACTTTCAACTTTTTTTTAACTTTAACTTCAACTTCAACTTCAACTTTAACTTCAACTTTCAACTTCAACTTTTTAACTTCAACTTTCAACTTTCAACTTCAACTTTTTCAACTTAACTTTAACTTCAACTTCAACTTTTTAACTTCAAAACTTTCAACTTTAACTTTTTTCAACTTAACAACTTCAACTTTAACTTAACTTCAACTTTAACTTTTTAACTTTTTAACTTTTTAACTTCAACTTCAACTTTAACTTTAACTTTAACTTTCTTTAACTTTAACTTTCAACTTTCAACAACTTCAACTTTAACTTTAACTTTAACTTTAACTTTTTAACTTCAACTTCAACTTTCAACTTTCAACTTTTTAACTTCAACTTCAACTTCAACTTCAACTTCAACTTCAACTTTTCAACTTCAACTTTTTAACTTTAACTTCAACTAATTTCAACTTCAACTTTTTAACTTCAACTTCAACTTCAACTTCAACTTTCAACTTTTAACTTTTTAACTTCAACTTCAACTTTTTAACTTCAAATTCAACTTTTTAACTTTAACTTCAACTTCAATTTCAACTTCAACTTTTTAACTTCAACTTCAACCTTTTTTTTAACTTTAACTTTAACTTCAACTTCAACTTCAACTTTTTCAACTTCAACTTTTTAACTTTTTAACTTCAACTTCAACTTTTTCAACTTCAACTTCAACTTTTTAACTTTAACTTCAACTTCAACTTCAGCCCTTCAGAAGTAAAATTAAAGCTTGAAATTTCACTCAGATAAAAGTTTAACGCGGCTCAAAGGTCTGACTGTTTGGCTCTTGGTCCGTCACCTGCTTGTTTCTATGGATACGTCATTGCTCTTCCTGGAATGTTCCACAGTGTGACATTAAACAGATCTACAGCTTTACATTTATTAAATTACAGGTGATTTTACAGCTCAAAAAACAACAACAGACGTTCTGACTGTGTCCAGACTATAAACTAGGCTACATTATTCTCACTCTTTGAACTCTGTGGCTTAAACTACGATTTATGGACGGATTCTTTGTTTCTCAGCTCAGCAGTGAGTAAAATTCCGACAGTTCAGAATGGACAAAAGTTTATTTTGAATATGAATAATATATTTGAATATGTTTCGTAGCCTTTTTTTTTTTCTTTGTTGTTGTTTTTTCATATTTCCTTGTTTTGTTTTGTTTTTCGTATTTCCTTTTTTTCTTTCACATTTCCTTGTTTTTTTTTTTGTTTGTTTTTATTTCCTTGTTTTTTTTTTTTGTTGTTTTTTTTCATATTTCTTTGTTTTTTTTCCTATTTCCTTGTTTGTTGGAGTTTTTTTTTCACATTTCCTTAGTTTTTTTTTTGGTTCATATTTCCTTGTTTTTTTTTCATATTTCCTTTTTTTTTTTCATATTTCCTTGTTTTTTTCATATTTTCTTGTTTTTTTTTTCACATTTCCTTGTTTTGTTTTTTTTTTTTTTTTGTTCATATTTCCTTGTTTTTTTTTCATATTTCCTTGGGGTTTTTTTTCCGCATTTCCTTGTTTTGTTTTTTTTTGTTCATATTTCCTAGTTTTTTTTTTCATATTTCCTTGTTTTTGTTTTTTTTACATTTCCTTGTTTGTTTGTTTGTTTGTTTTCATATTTGCTTGTTGTTTTTTTCACATTTCCCTGGGTTTTTATTCCACATTTCCTTGTTTTGTTTTGTTTTTTTTTCACATTTCTTTGTTTGTTAGTTGTTTTTTGGGGGGGAGGGATTTTTTTTGCAATTCCTTGTTTTTTTGTTTTTTGTTTTTTTTTTACATTTCCTTGCTTTTTTTTTTTTTTTTTTTTTTAACCGCATTTCCAATCAATCTGATTTTACTCAGTAACGTTGCTGGGTTCCAGTGTAATTAGGTAAAATACTTGGGTCAAAATGTACTCGAGTAAAAGTAAAATGACCTATTTCAAAAACTACTTAAAAAATGACAAGTTATTAAAAAAATTACAGTAACGTGATTAAATGTAATTCGTTACTTTCCACCCTTGGAGATGCTTAAAGTCACACTGCGGAACATTCCAGGCAGAACAAAGACATCTCCATAGAAACAAGCAGGCGACGGACGCCCAACCAAAAAAAGTTTCTAAAAGCACATTTAATCGAACCGGTCGCCCTCCCGTCAGCGGGCGAACACCTAAACCGACTCTGCCTGTGTCTGTCAACGGCGACGCTGCATTAAACCTGAAAAATCCGCAGCTCGAGTGTTTCCAGCGCGAACGTAAACGCACCACGCCGTATTGAACCCAACCCAAATAGTAATCAGAGCGTGAAGTCGTGAGTTTTACGAGTTTTCCAGAGGCCCTGAAGTGGTCGGAGCGCGAGGTAAACAGGAAGCGCGCTCCTCTCCTCCGACAGGTGGAGCCGCTCTGCTCTCAGTCCTTATAAACACTGTGGGGTCCCGGTGTCAGTGAACGCCTCGCACTTTAAACAAACCCGTCTGACGAGGCCCGAGCCGCACAAGAGCCACAGGAAAAAACTGGGAGGTTCTGTTATTTTAAGCAAAAGCCCATGTTAAAGGTGAACTGGGTGTAACTGTTCTCTTCAGGGTCCATCACCTGCTTTTTATCACTAGATTTGTCATTGTTCTGCTTGGAATGTTCCACAGTGTGACATTAATCAGCTCTACCTTACAGTTATTCAATTACAGGTGGTTTTATGGTTTTAGAGCTCAAAAAATAATAAATTCAATTCACATTTCATCCAGATCGGTTAGATAAAACGTGGGAATGAATTGCATATTGTGGGAACGAAAGAGTAATTTGAGGCCACGATTTAATAATCTTTTTTCATGTACATCATCAGTTGGGCTCTGTATTATTTTATTATTATTTTTTTTTTCCCCCTTTTTTGTTTTGTTTTATTTGCATTTCCTATTTTTTTTTTTTTTTTTTTTTCCTCGCATTTTCTTGTTTTTTTTTTCAAATTTCTTGTTTTTTTTTTTTTTTTTTTTGCATTTCCGTGTTTTATTTTTTTCTGCATTTTTTTTTTTTTTTTTTTTTTTACATTTCCTTTTGTTAAGGATTTTCTTGTTTTGTTTTTTGTTCATTTCCTTGTTTTGATTTTTTTTTTTTCACATTTTTTTTTTTTTTTTTTGCTTTTTTTGTTTTTTTTTTTCACATTTACTTGTTTTTTGTTTTTTCTTCTTTTTTTTGCATTTTCTTGTGTTTTTTTTTTGGTTTGGTTTGGTTTCATGGTTCATCCTCCCGGTGTCACAAGTTTCTCTCTCACTCCAAACTTTCTTTCTGCTGCTCGATTCTCGTTTTCAACTACAGATTTCACAACAGAGCCTCTCCACTCTTCACTCTCAACATTTTAATATGTAAAACTGGAGTATAAGTCGCAGGAAACACCCAAACCATGAAAAAAGTGCCACTTATAGTCCAAAAAATACGGTAAAAGTGTGAGGTAACAGCTTTCTAACATGCAGTGTTGGGAAGGTGACTTTTCAAATGTAATCCCCTACAGATTACAGATTACATATCCCAAAATGTAGTTTGTAACATAATCCATTAAATTACTTAAAGTGAGTAATGTAATCTGATTACTTTGGATTATTTGATTTGTTGTAGAGAAACAAAGACGAGGAAATCGTAACATAAGATGTTTTGTCTGATAAATGAAAATAAAAAACCCAGACTTTACTGAACTTTATTGATAAAAGAGAAGACATGTCCACGCAGCTTTAGTCCTGTTAAATCCTGGTTTAGTCCTGGTTTAGACCTGGTTTAGATCTAGTTTAGACCTGCTTTCAGTCCTGGTTTAGACCTGGTTTTAGTCCTGGTTTAGACCTGGTTTTAGTCCTGGTTTAGACCTGGTTTAGTCCTGGTTTAGACCTGGTTTAGACCTGATTTAGATCTAGTTTCGATCTAGGTTAGACCTGGTTTTAATCCTGGTTTAGACCTGTTTAGACCTGGTTTAGACCTGGTTTTAGTCCTGGTTTAGTCCTGGTTTAGACCTGGTTTAGACCTGGTTTAGTCCTGGTTTAGACCTGGTTTTAGTCCTGGTTTAGACCTGGTTTAGACCTGGTTTAGACCTGGTTTAGACCTGATTTAGATCTAGTTTAGATCTAGGTTAGACCTGGTTTTAATCCTGATTTAGACCTGGTTTAGACCTGGTTTAGACCTGGTTTTAGTCCTGGTTTAGTCCTGGTTTAGACCTGGTTTAGACCTGGTTTTGAACTGGTTTAGATCTAGTTTAGACCTGCTTTTAGTCCTGGTTTAGACCTGGTTTTAGTCCTGGTTTAGACCTGGTTTAGATCTAGTTTAGACCTGCTCTTAGTCCTGGTTTAGACCTGGTTTTAGTCCTGGTTTAGACCTGGTTTAGATCTAGTTTAGACCTGCTCTTAGTCCTGGTTTAGACCTGGTTTAGTTTCTGGCATTGAGTGGAATTATGGAAAAAAAAAAAAAAAAGCCCAAAATATGAAAACAGTTAAATCCCTCTGTGTAATCCATTTATTTCAACAAAGTAACTGTAATCCAATTACCACTCACTGAAACAGTAACTGTAACTGAATACAGTTACTCATAATTAGTACTCTGATTACATAACTCTGGTACATGTAATCTGTTACTCCCCAACACTGCTAACATGACATGGTGCGGATTTGTGAAATAAAAACTAAATTTCTACTGTTAAAGCCACAATATGTAATTTTTTAACCAAACAATACAAATATAAATTGCGTAAATTGTAAAAAAAAAAAAAATAATAATAATAACATTGCATTTCGTGTTATGTTGAAAATTACAAAAGACAAAGTTTGGTTCAAGTGAAATCGAGTTTAATGACGCAATAAAATCTGAAATAAATAATCATAATCAAACCAGAGCAACGACATCTCCATGGAAACAAGAGCAGGTGAAGAAAAGTCACACAGTGCGGCTTTAACTCGGTGTTTAGTTCGTCTTTAGGTGGATTTTGCAGCAGATCGAGTCACGTCTGAGCTCTGGTGTTGATGTTTTAATCCGCGGTGCAGATGTGGAGGTCGCTTCAGGTGAGGGCAGCGGGTTTTGCTTCGGTCTCGGTCTCGGTCTCGGTCTAGGACTTGGTCTGGACTCTGGTCTGGTCTAAAAATAGCCCAGTTTTTTCCAGAGCTGCACCTGGCTCTGGGCTTTATCTGCTGAAACAGTTTCCAGAGACAGAAAGAGAAAGAGAAAGAGAGAGAGAGACAGAGGTGTGGGAGACTGCGCCCCCTGGTGGACGCACAACAGGCTGCTTCTTCCTCACTGAAGCATAAAAAAAGGCGAGTAGATGAACCGAAAATGTGTGTGATTAAACGCAGTCAGGTCAGATCTGTGGAGAGGCGATCCCACTCAGAATAAAATACGTTTTTATTCATCACAAAACCCATTCCTGTGAGCTTTAAGTCGTGTTTTAATGTTGTTTTCTTCTCAAAAACAGACCTGGAGTTGTGTTTTGTTTGTTTATTTTTAGTCTGTTTACATCTCCAAAGCTCAAAACGCTCTGTTCCACCTTGTGATGTCATGAGGAGGTGGTTTTCAAGTTGACATCTACCTTTTACGTTTAGTTTGGTAGAGATTTGTTGATTCTTGAGCTGAAATGATCCAGATGATTCTAGTGAAGGTGTTTGTGGAGTTTAAAAACACACACACAAGTCCAAGTCGAGTCCCGAGTCACTGGCCCATAAGTCCAAGTCAAGTCCAAGTCGTCTGCTTTGAGCTTCAAGTCATTTCAAGTCTTTAAACCAAAAAAAAAAAGTACCAAATAGAGCTTTGATTTTTGCTGTTTATAGGAATTTCAAGTTATGGTGTAAGTTGTAGAAATGCTATTTTTTTTTCCTTTTTAAATTTGTTGACAAGTTGTTAGTGTGACTTATGACAGTCAGAACAGAAAGAATTCAGATTTGAAAGTGCAGAACAACAGTCATTTTGGACCATCACAATATATCGAATTACAAGTCTCTTGGTTTAAATGAAGAGTTTGGATGCTGCAGTGGATTAAAAAAAAAGAGATAGAACTACATAGACCATGATCCTTTGCTCCATTTCAGTGCAGACGACAAGAAGAAATAACAGTTCTAACACTTTTAAGTCGTAGTTCTTTGGATTAAGTTTAAGGAAAAAGCAGAATATTCACAGTTTAGTTCACTTCCACAAAATATCACAGTAAATATCGTTCCGAGAGATTTGGATATTGTTATATCCTTAATTGTGAGCTTTTCCAAGATATTGAAATAAATATCGTACCGTGAGGTTCATACGGTGATGATATCACATCATGAGACCTGGATATTGTTTCACCTCTACAGTATTTTACTGTAGAATAGGTCAGTTTCATTGTTGACAAAAGCGCGCGTTGCATGCTGGGAATTATTTTGGTCGGCGGCAATAAACACTAATTCAACATGACGGACGGAGTGAGAAAACACGTAAAGGGTATTGATCCCAGTTATTTATCCACTCTAACGGCAGAGGACCCAAGACCATTTGACCAGAAATTGGTCATAAGCATCGATGGACGACAAATCACCCTTTTCAACCCCGACAAAAGGTGAAACCAAACCAAATTTCTGGTCAGAATCACCAACTACCTGGACAAATATTCACTTGGGCGACATCCACAATGACTTGGTGGAAACTCCTGGGCCATTCACAGCAGAAAAGATGAAAACCTCCAAGAGTCTCGATGTGTTGTTGAACTTGTTGGAGTCCACGGTTTGTTAGGATCTTCTACGTTTGCTCTGCGGATGTTTGAAAGTCGTTTAATTCACCGTTAGTGGTTCTTTTCACTACGAAAAAGACATTTTCCTTCTTCCGTGCTTCTATTTGTGCATCCGATAATGCAGCAGGAATTTACCATTATCAGGGATAAATACGCGAGGTTACGCACTGTGTTTGACGCTACCGTGTTTCTTGCCTCCGACCAAAATATTTCCCAGCAGCAACTCGTGCTTTTAATAACAATGACGTCAGCTGAAAATCCAAAGTACCAAACAGAAGTGGGAGGGGCATGTTCCAGTTTGTTCGTGTAAAATTCAGCTCCGCATTTATCAACTGTAAAGAGGACAGTTAAAAAATAAAAATAAAAAGTTCGAAAAACATTTTTAGGAGATGCATCAAGTCTCAAGTCACTGACCTTCAAGTCCAAGTCGAGTCCCAAGTCTTTGTCCATTTTATCAAGTCGAGTCTCAAGTTCTAAAAATAGTGACTCAAGTCCGACTCGAGTCCAAGTCCCGACTCTGGTTTGTGATGAGGAAACAACATTAAAACACAGATCTATGGGACCTTTAAGCAGATTTGACCAACACAAGAGAACACACGTAAAACAGATGAGTTTAATGCCACACAATGGAACTTTTTCTTCAAAACAATATCATCTCCATGGAGACGAGCAGGTGCCTGAGGACCACACCAGTCTTACACTTTAACCTTCATCACTGCTCAAATAAAGAAGAGGATTTCACAGACACAGAATCAAATATTCATTGTAAATCTCTGGCAGAGGTTGGTGCAGCGGTTGAGCCCCTCGCCTCACAGCAGGACGGTTCTGGGTTTGATTCCCGGACCAGGTCAGGTGAGTTTATAGCACAAAATCATCTACAATAGTGTTTGGGACTTTCCTGGAGCATTAAAAGTTGGAAAAAGAAACAAAAAACATGACAAAGTTTGAAAATATTTATAGATTCGCTGATGTGACTGAAAAAAACATTTGTCCGTATAAAGATGATTGCGGAGTAAATTATAGGAGCCGAGTTTCCGAGGGGCCAGTCTGAGCTCGCAGCAGAGTGTGAGTGTGTGTGTGTGAGTGTGTGTGTGTGTGTGTGTGTGTGTGTGTGTGTGTGTCGGGGGGGATAATTTCCGAGGTGTAATTACAAGTATGAAACAGGAAGAAGAAGTGTTGAGATGTTCTGTAGTTATAGCTACAGTGATAAAAGTGGAGACACTGAGGGGAAAAAGACTTTCTCTGATCATTCTGAGTCACACAGGACAGAAAGAAGGAAGGAGAGAGAAGAGAGGAGGAAGGAGACAATCCAATCCACTTTATTTCTGTCGCACATTTCACAAACAAACTGTTTCCAAAGTGCTGCACAAATACATAAAAAATAACAACAATAAGATGATAAAGTAAATTACTAAAATAATACTAGTCTTAAAGTAATAAAACTAGTAAAATAATATAAAACCAGTAAAATAAAAATAAAACTATATCATAGAATAGAAATAAATAAACCAATAAATAATATAAATCAGTAAAACCAATAAAAACACATAAAAATAAATAAAAGACACAGAGGAGCAACGACTCACGCGGTGTTAAAAGCCAGAGAATAAAAGTGGGTCTTCAGACGAGATTTAAAACTCTCCACTGTGGAGCTGCTCCAACGTGAAGCGGCAGATCGTTCCAGAGTTTAGGGTCGACCACAGAGAAGCTCCTGTCCTCCTGGTTTTAAGTCTCGTCTTAGGCCCTGAGCTGGAGCTGGACCTCGGACCTCAGAGCGCAGGGATATAAACTTGGATGAGGTCCGAGATGTACTGTGGAGCCAAGTCCATTCAAAGCTTTAAAAACAAACAATAAAATCTTAAAATCAATTCTAAAATGAACAGGGAGCCAGTGCAAAGATGCAAGGATTGGAGTTATGTGCTCTTCTCTCCTTTTTGTTCCTGTTAAAAGTCGCGCTGCAGAATTTTGGACTAACTGTAGTCGGTAAAATGCATTTTGCGAAATGCCGGAATAAAGTGCATTACAGTCGTCCAGGCGCGATGAAATAAAAGCCTGCATAATTTGTTCAAATAGTTTAAAAGATAAAAAAGGTTTAACTTTAGATAAAAGCCGCAAATGATAAAAACTTGATTTTAAAACATTGTTAATCTGTTTATCAAATTTAAAATCACTGTCTAAGATGACGCCGAGGTTGGTGACCGTGGGACGAACATGATTTTTGAGGAATCCCACATTCAGTGAGGGAACTGTTGGCCCCAAACAGTATCACCTCAGTCTTATCTTCATTGAGTTTCAAAAAGTTTTGGGCCAACCACGCCTTGACGTCCGATAGACAGTCGAGCAGGGGTGTCAGGGAGGAGAAAGAGGGAGGAGAAAGGAGAGACGAGACAGGAGGGAGGAGAGGAGGAGACAGGAGGGGGGAAAGGAGGAGGGAAGAGAGGAGGAGGGAGGAGACAGGAGAGAGGAGACATGAGGGGGTAAGGAAGAGACAGAAGAGGGGAGGAGACAGGTGGACACTGTGCACTCAGAGGACGAGTTGCCGTTAAACTAAAGATCTTGTGAGGACAGAGTTTTTTTCTTATTGCAATTTGAACATGAAGCTGGTTCCAGGGACAATTATCACCCAGGAAAACTGGACTCAAATACAACACAAAGAACAGAGTCAAACACAAACGTCTTAGAACAGTTGAACAGAAAATGTCCTTCTATAGGTAATGTAGGTAAAGCTTAATATAACAAATCAGGCTGATAACGAAAAGGAATATATGATTTTATTATGTGAACTTAAATATCCTCCAGAACTGGGAAATACTCTACAAGTAGAAAATGGGCTGGGAATAATCTCAGAAACAACAGGAAATAATGCAGGACTACAGAAATGTCTAACAACAGAGTTCAGATACAAAGCTTGAGAGTCTCTGCAGCTGCAGGAAGAACAGGGAGGAAGCAAAAGAAGGACCGGACCACAGTGAGAAACAGAGCTGAACTGGGGATAAACATGTAAACAAAAACAAAAAACAAAAAACAAAAAAAAACTGTGACAAAAATATTGTACATTAAACCAATCAAATCAAAATAACTTTATTTATCTGTTACTTGAACCGCAGACAACGCTGGCACACGTAGAGACACAACACATCCACTGGAAATGTCCCACAATATGGCATTACATTTTTTATGTTCCAAGGAAGAAGGTGAAGCCATCCGGTCAAATTACAGGTCAGATCTGTGGAAAGTTGGGCCCATGTTATTTTTAAGTATTTTTTTCTTTCTTTTCTTTATTATTATGTAATAAACAGACAGACAAATTTAATGCCAAACTGTGGAACAAGACAACTTAATAACGTTTCCCTGGAGACAAAAAGGTGGCGGACATGCAGTTATTTTATGAAATAGTTCGATATATAATATATAAAATATAGTAGAGCAACATTACTGAGGCGGGACAGTGATATTTTAGACAACCAGCTTTAGTTTTATTATATTTCATTTTTCTGAAGTTTAATTAGTCTGAAAAAAAAAAAAAAAAACTTGTATTTTTAGTCGTTAATTATAATTTGTTAAAAGTAAATATATTAAAATGAACACAAGCACAGACGTCTGCCACTGTGACACTATTTCAGATTTTGTGTTATTAATAAAACTTCTTCTTTAGACCCAAACCCAAGAGTCGTTTTACTAAATCTGCTCAGTATTTTTCCCGCTCGTCCTTGACTCCTGATCTGTTTTGTTTCTTACCGTATCAGCGCCGTTTCCCATGATGCATTTCCACAGGAAGCTCAAAGATTTGGAGACTTAAAGTGTTGACGTCGTCCATCCCTCATCAGAGAGTCACACTGATACTGTCTGCTCCTGTCTGCTCCTCTCTGCTCCTGTCTACTCCTGTCTGCTCCTGTCAGCTCCTGTCTACTCCTGTCCGCTCCTGTTTGCTCCTGTCAGCTCCTGTCTACTCCTGTCCAGCTCCTGTCTACTCCTGTCCAGCTCCTGTTCCTGCTCCTGTCAGCTCCTGTCTACTCCTGTCAGCTCCTGTCTACTCCTGTCTGCTCCTGTCTACTGCTCCTGTCTGCTCCTGTCTACTCCTGTCTGCTCCTGTCAGCTCCTGTCTACTCCTGCTCCTGTTTGCTCCTGTCTACTCCTGTCAGCTCCTGTCTTCTCCTGTCTGCTCCTGTCTACTCCTGCTCCTGCTCCTGTCTACTCCTGTCTGCTCCTGTCTCCTGCTCCTGTGCTCCTGCTCCTGTCTACTCCTGTCACTCCTGCTCCTGTCTACTCCTGTCCTGCTCCTGTCTGCTCCTGTCCTGCTCCTGTCTACTCCTGTCCTGCTCCTGTCTACTCCTGTCCTGCTCCTGTCTACTCCTGCTCCTGGCTCCTGCTCCTGCTCCTGTCAGCTCCTGTCTACTCCTGTCTGCTCCTGTTCTGCTCCTGTCTACTCCTGTCTGCTCCTGTCTACTCCTGTCTCCTCCTGTCTACTCCTGTCCACTCCTGTCCTGCTCCTGTCTACTCCTGTCCTGTTTGCTCCTGTCACTCCTGCTCCTGTTTGCTCCTGTCTGCTCCTGTTTGCTCCTGTCTGCTCCTGTCAGCTCCTGTCAGCTCCTGTCAGCTCCTGTCTACTCCTGTTTGCTCCTGTCAGCTCCTGTCACTCCTGTTCCTGCTCCTGTCAGCTCCTGTCCAGTCTGCTCCTGTCAGCTCCTGTCAGCTCCTGTCTCCTCCTGTCTCCTCCTGTCAGCTCCTGTTTGCTCCTGTCTGCTCCTGTTTGCTCCTGTCAGCTCCTGTACACTCCTGTTTTGCTCCTGTCAGCTCCTGTCAGCTCCTGTCAGCTCCTGTCATGCTCCTGTCCTGCTCCTGTTTGCTCCTGTCAGCTCCTGTCTCCTCCGGTCTGCTCCTGTCAGCTCCTGTGTCAGTCCTCCTGTCAGCTCCTGTCAGCTTCCTGTCCTACTCCTGTTCCTGCTCCTGTCCACTCCTGTCCGCTCCTGTTTGCTCCTGTCAGCTCCTGTCAGCTCCTGTCAGCTCCTGTCAGCTCCTGTCTGCTCCTGTTTGCTCCTGTCAGCTCCTGTCAGCTCCTGTCAGCTCCTGTCAGCCCCTGTCAGCTCGTGAGGGACACAGGGGGAGGGGACAGATATGAACTTTAATAATAGTTTGTTTAATCATATTTTTATAATTTTTCATGAGACAGAAGAAAAGCTGGAAGTGTCCGTCAGAGCGTCGGGTCAGAGGTCAAACACAAGAGGAAACTCACATTTTGCTCTGTCCACTTCCTTTTACAGAATTAACAAAACCTTTTATTCAGATAATAAAACTACACGTTAGCATTTTTATATAAGATTATTTTTTATTATACTGAGACAAAATATAAAGGCCGTAGAAAAATGAAAATCACAAGATAGTTTTGATTTCAATTCGAATTCAGTTTCACTTTCAAAACCATCAATTCCACTTCCCCCATTTTATTATTATTTATCTAGTTGTTATTGTTTATATTTATGTATGTATGTATTTATTTATTTATTCATTTATTATGTATTATCATATCTGTTTTTTATTATTATCCATTATCTATTACACAGGTGTCAAACATACGGCCCGGGGGCCAGATCCGGCCCTCCAAGACCTTTAATCTGGCCCTCGGCTGATTTTCTACTAAAATATTTAATTATATTTTCTATTAAAAATCTTGTTAATTTTCTGTGGTGTTTTATCACAGCAGCGTCTCCAGCGTCTCTGTACGTGGCCCCTCCCACCAGAGCAGCACAAATGAAGACTTGTCTCTTTCCAAACGCTCTTAAAGGACGATCGTTTTGACTGTTGACCGTGACACCCTCATCAGAAAAATGTCCAACATGAGAAAAGTGGAGCCGAGTGCAGGATTTTACAACAAAAAATTGACTTATTCCTATTTGCATACAAAGTTCATGTTAAAACATTGTGTTGAAATTGCATTTTTCTTAAAGTTTCAGGTTGTTCATAATATTATAATATTTTGTAAAAGAAAGAGTTCATCAATTAAAAAAGATTTCTGTAATAGATTTGTGTTTCTCTGCACAAATATTTGAACTTATTGTTATTTTTGGGGTTTATATGACATGAGTTTTCTGATCCGGCCCCTTTGGGATCAAAGTCGGTTGGATACGGCCCCCGGACCAAAATGAGTTTGACACCCCTGATCTATTATATTCCATTTTCTCAATTATTTTTCATTCCATCATTTAGTATTCAATCCGTGGACTTTACAAACAAACAAAAGGAGTAGATATGTTATGAAGTCTCCAAATTACAGTAAATAATCTTTTGTTATTTGTAGCACAAAGTCAAAAAAGGAGGAAGCAGTGTATTCGGTTCAGTCTTAAATCCAACCCAACTTGATTTGCACATTTTATAAACAAGAATCACATTTAAACAAGAAATACACATAAACAACCTTTAAACAAAATCCATTTAAACAAGAAATACATAAACAAGAAGCACATTTTATAAACAAGAAAGTTTTCAAAGTGCTTCACAAAGCAACATAAAACATTTCACTTTAAAAAGTCAGCACAAACAAAAAGAACTAATAGAATCAATAATAAAACCAATGAACAAAAATAAAATAAAATCGCTAAATAAAGGCAGAACTAAAAAAAAAAAAAAAGTAATAAAAGAGATAAAAATAAAAAAAGTTAAAAACAATTAAAAAAAAAAAAATAAAAAATAAAATAATAATAATATAATATAAATAATATAAATAAATGAATAAAAAAAGGCTTAATTTCTTCATTTACACGTGGCCTAATTAGTCAAAAAAAAAAAAAAATATAATATATAATAAAAAAAGTGTGTAAATTATTAAACGTTTACGACCGCCAAGAAATGTTTTTATGATCTGCGCATGCGCGACGTGAAGTTTACGCGTTGCCATAGAAACGGGTCCTGAGGAGAAGCGCGGCGGAGAGAGCGAAAAAAACAAAAACAAAAACTCTGAATAAAGTCCCTCAAACTCCGGGACAGCGGGACAAGAGCAGGGGAAAGTGAGTTTAAGACGTTTATCTGACATGTTTACATCTGTTTATGAGTTTGTTTTTGGTCCAGTTGTGCGTAATTGTCCAAGTTTAGTGAATATTATAATTGAATCGGCGTTAGCTGTTAGCCTCGTTAGCATCACAACATCCTATAGGTGAATATTAATGAAAACACGCGGGGGCAGCTAAAATTAATATGGTTAAAATTAGGGTGAGCAGATTTTCAAAATAAAAAACTGTGACACTCTCGGTTTGTGGTGGTTTGTAATAATAAAATTGTGAAACGAGTGCGTAATTAAGGAAAATTCTTCTGCACTTGGCCCGTTCTTGACGAACATTATGTCAGTATAGTCACATTTTCTTTGTGTTTTGGTCATTTTTAAGCAGCTTTTATGTATTTTACCTAAAAAAAAATTACAATATTTGCCTCTCTTTACTGTTGGCAGGGATCAAATTGGTTAAAAATAGAGACTTCTGGTACGTTTCTTGTATAAAATTGGGACAAATCACTGGTTTTGGATAAATCTGCTGGGACAGGAGGCTCAAAACTGGGACTGTCCCGGGTAAACAGGGATGTCTGGTCACACTAGTTAAAATGCAAAATTATGTTATAATACAGTGAGTTCTAGGGTTTAGTGCCCTGTGTCCAGTGTTGGGGAGTAACAGATTACATGTACCAGAGTTATGTAATCAGAGTACAAATTATGAGTAACTGTATTCAGTTACA
Source organism: Boleophthalmus pectinirostris (assembly GCF_026225935.1). Taxonomy (NCBI): domain Eukaryota; kingdom Metazoa; phylum Chordata; class Actinopteri; order Gobiiformes; family Gobiidae; genus Boleophthalmus; species Boleophthalmus pectinirostris. The sequence goes on from NW_026571140.1 coordinate 40,656,615, forward strand.
GTTACTGTTTCAGTGAGTGGTAATTGGATTACAGTTACTTTGTTGAAATAAATGGATTAAACAGAGGTATTTTCCTGTTTTCACATTTTGGGCTATATCCCTTTTTTTGGGGGGGGGACTGAACCCAGGTCTAAAATAGATTTAAACCAGGTCTAAATCAGTACTAAACCAGAACTAAAACCAGATCTAAACCAGGTCTAAACTAGATCTAAACCAGGTTTAACTAGATCTAAACCAGGACTAAACCAGGACTAAAACCAGGCCTAAATCAGGACTAAACCAAGTCTAAACCAGGACTAAACTAGATCTAAATCAGGTCTAAACCAGGACTAAAACCAGGTCTAAACCAGGTCTAAACTAGATCTAAACCAGGTCTAAAACAGGATTAAAACAGGATTTAACAGGACTAAATCATGCTGCGTGGACGTGTTTCCTCGTCTTCTATCAATAATATTTTTAATTTGGTTAAGTAAAGTCTGGGCTTTTTTTATTTTCTTTTATCAGACAAAACATCTTAAGTGAAGATTTCCTCGTCTTTGCTTCTCTACAGCAAATCAAGTAATCCAAAGTATTCAGATTACATGACTCGCTTGAAGTAATTTAATGGATTCCGTTACAAACTACATTTTGAGGTGTGTAATTTGTAATCTGTAGGGGATTACATTTTAAAAGTCACCTTCCTAACACTATCTGTGTCCCCTGTCCCAGTTTTATACAAGAAATGTCCCAAGTGTCCCTATTTTTGACCAATCTGATCCCCACAACAGTAAAGAGAGGAATATATTACCAACTGTTTTTGTCTAAATAGAGAAAAAAGTGCTTGAAAATTGCCAGAAGACTCGTGTCGATTCACAAGTGAGTGGAGAGTGAATATGTGCTTTTTTATTTTCATTATATACATGCAAAATAAAAATAAACAAATAAAAAACAACTGCTTCTTGACATAGGAAATTTTGGAACCTGAAAATCACCAATAACCAGGCAACTTCAGCGTTTTAAACAAATATTTATCAGTGCACCTGCTGCAAAGTTATTTATTCAAAACTGTTCATCTCCCCTCTGTTTCTGACTTCTGACTTTATCAACATTTCACGTTGTTGTTCTGATTCGCGATGACGTCTCCTCTTCACACTGTGTCCGTTTTCTCTCTTGGCGCTGATGTGACGTTTCTTCCTCAGGACATGTCGTCTTCCGGGGGCCTCATAGACTTCGGCGCTCTGGAGAAGGAGCTGCGCGGGTCCCTTCAGTCTGAGGAGAAGCACCAGAGAGAGAACGCGGCCAAACTGAGAGCCGTGCACCAGAGAGTGGGCTCCTACGACAGCTTCAGGTCAGCGGGGCCTCAAGTGGTTATTTATTTATTTATTTGTAAGAAAAGACCAAAAGCCAAATTATTGTTGTTGTCACAGGACTTTCTCTCAGCTTAGCCACAACAGAGTAGATCTTTCATGATTGTTTTTCGTTGAATAATCAGTATAACACGGAATAACATTAGACTGATTAAACACACCGACACCCCTATGTCTCGTTTCAGGTCAGATCTGTGGAGAGGTGACCGCTCTCACACTAAAAACACATTTCCCAAGGTAGTTTTGAGCAATAAAAACACCTAGAATTGAAAGAATAATTATTTATTGAAGAACTGCAAGATTAGATACTCTTAATGCAACACTGTGGAATGTTACAGGCTAAGCAGTAACATCTCCATGGAGACGAGCAGGTCCGAAGACATCTTAAATGGAGATTACGGTTATTCATTATTCAGTCATAATTTAATACATGTTTTGTAAATCTTGTCCATTTCAGGTCTCTGGTTTTGGCGTCTCACCTGAAGCCTCTGGAGAGACACGACCTGCAGGGGGCGCCACGGAAACAGCCCTGGAACCCCGTCGCCGCGGGCAACGGGACCCGGCACACTGTCGCCGCGGGCAACGGGACAAAACCTACGACCTCAGGAAGTCGAGAGGGAAATGAAGAGAGCTCCACAAACCAGGACTAAACCAGGATTAAACCAGGACTAAACTGGGACTCAACAGGACTAAACCAGGACTAAACCAGGACTGAACCAGGACTAAACCAGGACTAAAATAGAACGAAACCAGGACGAAACCTGGACTGAACCAGAAATAAACCAGGACTGAACCAGGACTAAACCAGGACTGAACCAGATCTAAACCAGGACTAAACTGGGACTAAACCAGGACTAAACCAGGACTGAACCAGGACTGAACCAGGACTGAACCAGGACTAAACCAGGACTAAACCAGGACTAAACCCAGGGCTAAAGAATCAAAAGGATCTGGAGTCTTATTATGATGTCGTGTTTCAATATTGTACTTTTGTAGGTTAATTTTTTGTCATAATATTTTATCAAACTCTTGTGAAAATGAAAAACAGCCTGATTTTCTGACCTTGTACATTAAAATGTTCTACAAAATTTCAATGTGAAAGTATTTAAAAGTAATAAAATTAATAAGTTTAAGGAACAAAATAAAGATAGAAATCATTTTGAAGAGGAAATGTGCTGGTCTCGTCCACTAGAGGGCGCCACAGAGCTTCTGATTTGACCCATTCTACGTTTAAAGGTTTCAAAATTACCACTCGAATTTAGTCCTCAAAATGGCACCTGTAAACACAAAGCTGAACAATATGACTCATTTTGAAGAGTAAAAGCACAAATATTCAAGAGGACTGCATTGTTTAGAGAAAATAAAACACATTTCTTCATTGGTATAAATGTATTTTTATATTTAAATCAGTACATTTCTTTCCAGCCGGTGTTTTTTAAACCCAAAACAAAATCGTCTTTACACAGGTCAGACAGCAGGAACAACACGAATAAAGGGCCCATTTTATGCTATTTTCTAATGTTTTCTAATCACAAACAGACCTGGAAATGTGTCAAATGAATAAAAAAGTAATAATAAACAAACAAAACACAAGTCCAGGTTTGTTTTTGAGGAGGAAACGTGATTCTAACATGACTTAAAGCTCACGAGAGTCAGTTTTGGACCTTTATTTTTACACCATTACTCTTTTTTTTTTAAGGCCAGTAGTCTCTTTGCATAGTTTTTCATGGCTTTAACTTCATATTTTAGTGCAATTAATGATGAAAAACAAAAAACAAAACACTTTCAATGGACAAATGTGTCAGTTTTTCTTACGTTTCCGTGTAAACTCCTCGTCTTAAAACCCCCGCACACCGTCTCTAGTTCTGCAGACACTACAGAAAACCCTGATCTCCACAACGCATATAAAAATATAATAAAAAGTAAAAGATTTCAACATAAAAGATTAAAAAATTAAAACAAAAAATGGAAACAGAATCGCTAAATGGCAGTTAAACAATTTCAGAAAGTGACAGAAACACAAATAGTGCAATAAAATTAGAATTATTTGGACTTTTGTTGGGAAAAATACTAATATATTTTTACTTTTAAATCATAAATACAGTTAATTTGTTCTAATTTGCTTGTTTAATTATTAATGTTTGATAGCAGATTATTATTTTTGGTTTTAAAGTACTAAACGTTTTAACTTTTTGTGATGTTAGTTTGGGCAAAGGTGCGTTAAATTGTTCTTTTTTTTTTTTTTTTTTTTTTTTCGTTCAGTTTTCCAGACTCACTGCTTGGGAATTTTTTTTTTCCCATGGCTTGTTTTTGATTAGAATTACTCTATTACTATTTTAATATCATTAGACATAAACATATTTAATTTAAAGACGCAAGAATAAACTGTTTAAAGAAGTATACGGCGTTCGGTTCCAGTCAAATGAAGCTCATCGAGGCTGCGGTTATAAAGGTGAATTTGGAGCAGGAGGAGCTCCAAATTAGGAAGAGGAATTGATTAACGGACAAAATAGCGGAATAAAAACACCAGGATCGTGTAGAGCGAGTTAATACGAACATTTTAAGACCATATGTGGAATAAAATGTGACAGAAGATCTTCCGGAGAAAACACTTTGAGGGAATGGACCAGTTCAGTTTTCATTCCGCGCTCTTCTCTCTAATTTAATGTTTCTCTTTCTTTTTAATTTTATGATGACTGTTTATGTTTTGATTTGTTTTAATTGTGATTTTAATGTGTTTCTTATTCTGTAAAACACTTTGTATACACGCATCACGAATCTCGGACTTCCGGTCATCGCGCATTTCATACTGGGAAGGATTTTCCGAAAAAGTGAGCATCAAACCTCCATGTTTGTTTTCCCAGTGGGATGAGTCTATTGTCAAAGTCGATCTTTTCAAGTCTTTTGAACCATATCACTTTTGTTTCTGGTTCTGATATCGTCATATTTTAGTTTTGGGATTCAGACATCGTAATTGTTGTTGTTGGATCCTAACAGCGGAAAACGTCTTAACACCCATTTTTATTCTCTGCGTGAGTTGTATGGTCCTCTGTGTCTTCTATTTATTTATTTGTAATGTATTTTATTGTTTTTATCTATTTATTGCTTTTGCTCTTATTTGATTTTACTGGTTTTATTAATTTAAGACGAGTTTGATTAAATCTAAGTGTTTATTTTACCATTATTTTCTTATTGTTGTTATTAGTTTGTATTGGTGCAGCACTTTGGAAACCGTTTTTGGTGAAACGGGATATAGAAATAAAGTAGATTTGATTTGATTTGGCTCTCGTTGTTGTTGTTTTTTGTTTTGTTTTTTTTTACACGGGATCGAGACAAACGTAATTCCAATTCCTTTGTTTGTCGAGTACATGTGAAGAAATCAACAATAAAGCTTTGAAATTTGAACTTTAAGACCGAAATTCGGAGTCCGACAGCAGCAGTTACAGAAAAAATCGGCAAAGTTTTTTTTTGTTTTTTTTTCAATAGAAAGTGAACTGGAGCCAGAGCCGATGGAGCCGGAAGTGCGCCCGTGCTCACTTCCTCTAATATAAACAGTCTATGGATGGATTTAACATAACGTTTTGCATTTTAAATCGCGGTAGACCTCGTATAAAGGCATTCTGTGGAGTAAATTTAAAGCCATAGTGCGGAAAATTCCAGACGAAGCTATAACTGATCTCCATGGAGACCTGAAAAGTTACATAGTGCAGCTTTAAGTTGTTTTGACTGTGGACGGCGTTGTTTCTTATACCAAAAATTTGATTCTTTCTTGTGATAAATCCATTTTTTTTCAGATAAAACATTTCCGACGGACTTTTTTGGACATTTCTTAATTAATTTGAGTAATTATTTTGTTATTTAATCGACGTTAATTAACAGTGCATTTGTTAAAGAGGCAGCGTTCGTATTTTTACAGCAGCACGAAACCCGCTTCCGTAAACAAACAAACACAAATAAACAAACAGAGGCTGTTTTTAAGATGGTTTAAGATGGACCCTAAAAATGTAACCGGTGCGAAACGGGAAGAGGAAGTGAGGTCAGTGTTTGTGGGCGGGCTTCAGGAAGCGGGTGGAGAGCTGGCGCGACATTCGGTGCTGCTGCTGAGCCATCTGACCGGCACAGATCGAAGAGTGTAACTTCTGTGGAGGCACAAAAGGAGAGGGGAGGGTCAGAACTTAAAAGGTTTCAGGTCTAAAGATGGATAATATTAAAAAAAACTAAATCTATTTATAAGTTATTTGACAAATGCTGAATGTTCCAAACTAAATTCAGTCCACAGAGCACATTTTAAACTCGTCCAGGAGCTTTTCAGTTTGAGAGAAGGTTAAAAACAGCTGAAAGGTCCTAATTCGTGTATCATTTGTTCATTTGTTTTTCAAAATAAAACCAAAAATAAGAAAACAAACAAACAAACAAAAAAAACTCAACAATTTTCTTTCTTCATTATTTGTCTCCAAAACCAAAATGAAAAAACAGATAATGATTCAGTTTTTCAGTTTTTGATTTTGTCTTTAAAATGAAAAATGGAAAAAATGGATACGTTACTTAAACTGTGATGATGGACAGAACCAGGACTAAACCAGGACTAAAACAAGACTAAACCAGGTCTAAACTGGTCTCAGTCTTGGCCTGGTCCCGGTCTCAGTCCCGGTCTCTGTTCTGGTCTGGTCCCAGTGTGGTCCTGGTCCTGGTCTCAGTCCCGGTCCCGGTCCCGGTGTCTGTCTCAGTCCCGGTCTGGTCCCGGTCTCAGTCCCGGTCTCAGTCCTAGTCTCAGTTCGGGTCCTGGTCCCAGTCTCAATCCTGCTGTGGTCCCGGTCTCAGTCCCAGTCCTGGTCTCAATCTCAGTTCTGCTGTGGTCCTGGTCTCAGGCCTGTTCTGGTCTGGTTCAGTCCTGGTTGGTTTAGTCCTGGTTAAGTCCTGGTTAAGTCCTTCAGTTCAGTCCGGCATCACAGTTTAAGTCACGTAAACGGGAAACTGCCGTAATATGTTTTTACCATTTTTCATTTAAACACAAAATCGAAAAAAAAAAAAAAAAAAAATCATTATCTGTTTTTTCATTTAGTGGTGCGGCTTTGTAGTTTACTAAAGTCGTACTAAGACACCCCAATAAATTCATATATGAGGCGTCTGGATTATAAGGCGCGCAGTCGTTTTTTGATGAAATTAAAGGCTTTTAAGTGTCGCCTTATAGTGTGGAAAATACGGTACATTTACAGACACAGGTGAAAGTGAACTCATGTCGTACCTGTGCCAAGAGCTCGTCCTTGAGGTGTACAGTCCTCCCTTGTTCTCCGTCCTTCTTTGGCAGCTTCAGCTTCATCGATTCCTGAACAAAAACAACATGAGTTTAATATTGAGGTCGAGTTTGCACGTTCTCCCTGTGTTTTTACTTTTGCGTGACCAGCCAGTCCCTTCTACATTCTGTTTTTTTAAAGGTCCAACTTTTTCTTGTAGGTTTCCTTCAAATTCTTTCCCAACAACTTCTAGAAACAAGCAGATGACGGATCCTAAAACCAAAACGTTGCACCTTAAAGTGTCTTGTTTTGGCTGGACAGTTAAGGTTTTCTCCAGGTTGGACCCGTTTCCCCGTACAGAAAATTCCCCGTCGTGGTGGTGTTTGTGGTGTTTGGCTGTGGGGTGTATTGAGCGTGTGTAGGGGGCGGTACCTTGCAGTAGATCTTGAGGTCGGTTCCGTGCACTTCTGGGGGTCTGTAGAAGTTCTCGTAGAGACACTCCCACTCTTTGTTGAAGTGGTTCACAAAGTCCAGCTCCTTCACACACACCACACGCCTGAAAATGTGGAATTAAACACTGTAAAAGTAACGAACGGGACGAACACCGGGCCCAAGATACAGGGGCATGTCCAGACTTTTTTCTACCTTCGTGAAGTTGGTCACCCATGAAACACAAACCTACACAAAAACTATGTCTATCATTTGTGCTGCTTTAGTTTTGGAGATATTAATGATTCTTTTACAGGTCAAATTTGACTTATAAAAGAATCGTTAATATCTCAAAAACTAAAGCAGCACAAATGATAGACATAGTTTTTGTGTAGGTTTGCGTTTTTTCTCTGGGGTGGTACAAATCTTATAACCAGTCTTTTGTTTGTGAATAAATACATAAATTAAAAATATTAAGAATTATTGTATTTGTCGACGTTAACTTTTGGTTGTAATTTGGTTCAGTATTATTACTAAAAATGAAACTGCGTACTCCCTTATGCTTTATCTGATGTTTATCTGACTGTAGACGTCACCTCTGCATTAAAAAGACTCAAGAACGTGCAGGGAGCATTATCCTGAGATTCTCTAAAGGTTTTTAACTAACAAAATACGTTTTCTAGAAGGTTCTGAGAGCCAAAAAGGCAGTGCATTTCACACGGAGGCCTTCAGTAGAGCTCCGTCTGAAACAATCCACTCCTCAAGAACTATTTTATGGTTATAAAAGCGTCTTATTCTATAGAAACACAGTGTAAAGAGCCGTGGAGATTCAGTGCAGGTAGAAGTGAGGAGTGAGGAGGACAGGTTAAACAGGTAAAACCAGGACTAAACCAGGACTACCAGGACTAAACAGGACTAAACCAGGACTAAACCAGGGCTAAACCAGACTAAACCAGACTAAACCAGACTAAACCAACTAAACCAGACTAACCAGACCACTAAACCAGGACTAAACCAGGACTAAACCAGGACTAAACCAGAACTAAATCAGGACCGTTTGTCAGGACAGACCCGAATGTGCGCCCGCGTAAACTGTCGGGTGACTGCAGACGAAAGGACCACACAAGGGCCGGGGCTCCGCTTTCTCTCAAGTCCAAGATTAGTCCTGGTTTAGTCCTGGTTTAGACCTGGTTTAGACCTGGTTTAGTCCTGGTTTAGACCTGGTTTAGACCTGGTTTAGTCCTGGTTTAGACCTGGTTTAGTCCTGGTTTAGACCTGGTTTTGGTTTAGACCTGGTTTAGACCTGGTTTAGACCTGGTTTAGTCCTGGTTTAGTCCTGGTTTAGTCCTGGTTTAGTCCTGGTTTAGACCTGGTTTAGACCTGGTTTAGTCCTGGTTTAGTCCTGGTTTAGTCCTGGTTTAGACCTGGTTTAGACCTGTTTAGACCTGGTTTAGACCTGGTTTAGACCTGGTTTAGACCTGGTTTAGACCTGGTTTAGTCCTGGTTTAGACCTGGTTTATCTGGTTTAGACCTGGTTTAACCTGGTTTAGACCTGGTTTAGACCTGTTTAGACCTGTTTAGTTTAGACCTGGGTTTAGGTACCTGGTTTAGTTTACCTGTTTAGTCCTGGTTTAGACTGGTTTAGACCTTTAGTCCTGGTTTAGACCTGGTTTACCTGGTTTACCTGTAGACCTGGTTTAGTTCCTAGTTTAACCTGGTTTAGTCCTGGTTTAGTCCTGGTTTAGTTTAGACCTGGTTTAGTCCTGGTTTAGACCTGGTTTAGTCCTAGTTCCTACCTGGTGTACCTGGTTTAGTCCTGGTTTACCTGTTTAGACCTGGTTTAGACCTGGTTTAGTCCTGTTTAGTTTACCTGGTTTAGACCCTGGTTTAGTTTACCTGGTTTAGTTTAGACTGGTTTAGACTGGTTTGGTTTCCTGTTTAGACCTGGTTTAGACCTGGTTTACCTGGTTTAGTCCTGGTTTAGACCTGGTTTAGACCTGGTTTAGACCTGGTTTAGACCTGATTTAGACCTGTTTAGACCCGGTTTAGACCTGGTTTTAGACCTGGTTTAGTTTAGACCTGGTTAGTTTACCTGGTTTAGTCCTGGTTTAGACCTGGTTTAGACCTGGTTTAGTCCTGGTTTAGACCTGGTTTAGACCTGGTTTAGACCTGGTTTAGACCTGGTTTACCTGGTTTACCTGTTTAGTCCTGGTTTACCTGGTTTACCTGGTTTTCCTAGTTTAAACCTAGTTTAGACCTGGTTTAGTCCTGGTTTAGACCTGGTTTAGTCCTAGTTTAAACCTGGTTTAGTCCTGGTATAGACCTGGTTTAGTCCTAGTTCAGTCCTGGTTCAGTCCTGGTTTAGTCCTGGTTTAGTCCTGGTTTAGTCCTGCTTTGGCTGGTTCTGTCTCTCTGTCCAATCACGGCTCTGAATCCTTTGACGTCTACTAAAGGCCCTGGTGACACCAACTCAAAATCTGATTGGTTGAAGCAACAGTTTCATGGACATTTATTTTGTGTTCGAGTTCCTGCAGAACAGACTGTGAAGGCCTTGACTCTGCCTGGCAACAAGTGACGTCTGAAATGTGATTGGTCAAATGCTTTAATATGAAAATACACGTGTGGAAGCAGCACAAGCATCAGAAAAGCTCTGAAAGGAAGCAGACAGACGATTTAGAATGATTTAATAATAATATAATTAACATCAGTCTGTGATTTCTTTTAGGCCAGCAGAGAAGAACTCGCACAACCTGACGCTGTGAGGTGAGCAGGTGAGTTTAGTGTAGGTTCAGTATTTATTTACCTGTTGGTGACGATGATGTTGGTTTTTCTGTGTCCGGGGTAAGAACTCTGGTCTCTGAAAACTTCTCCCTCCAAAGGTTTAATCTCAGAGCGCTGAAACACACAGGCTTTTCAACACAACACAAGACTAAAGAAAAACTAAACACAACACAAGACTAAAGAAAAACTAAACACAAAACAAGACTAAAGAAAAACTAAACACAAACAAGACTAAAGAAAAACTAAACACAAAACAAGACTAAAGAAAAACTAAACACAAAACAAGACTAAAGAAAAACTAAACACAACACAAGACTAAAGAAAAAACTAAACACAACACAAGACTAAAGAAAACTAAACACAAACAAGACTAAAGAAAAAACTAAACAACACACAAGACTAAAGAAAAACTAAACACAACACAAGACTAAAGAAAAACTAAACACAAAACAAGACTAAAGAAAAACTAAACACAACACAAGACTAAAGAAAAACTAAACACAAACAAGACTAAAGAAAAACTAAACACAAAACAAGACTAAAGAAAAACTAAACACAACACAAGACTAAAGAAAAACTAAACACAACACAAGACTAAAGAAAAACTAAACACAAAACAAGACTAAAGAAAAAACTAAAACAAACAAGAAAAGAAAAACTACAACAAACAAGACTAAAGAAAAACTAAACACAAACACAAGACTAAAGAAAAACTAAAACACAAAACAAGACTAAAGAAAACTAAACACAAACAAGACTAAAGAAAAAAAAAACACAACACAAGACTAAAGAAAAACTAAACACAACACAAGACTAAAGAAAAACTAAACACAAAACAAGACTAAAGAAAAAGAAACAAGACTAAAGAAAAACTAAACACAAAACAAGACTAAAGAAAAACTAAACACAAACAAGACTAAAAGAAAAACTAACACAAACTAAACAAGAAAAAAGAAAAGACTAAAGAAAAACTAAACACAACACAAGACTAAAGAAAAACTAAACACAACACAAGACTAAAGAAAAACTAAACACAACACAAGACTAAAGAAAAAGAAACAAGACTAAAGAAAAACTAAACACAACACAAGACTAAAGAAAAACAAAAAAGACTAAAGAAAAACTAAACACAAAACAAGACTAAAGAAAAACTAAACACAAAACAAGACTAAAGAAAAACTAAACACAAAACAAGACTAAAGAAAAACTAAACACAAAACAAGACTAAAGAAAAAGAAACAAGACTAAAGAAAAAACTAAACACAAAACAAAGACTAAAGAAAACTAAACACAAAACAAGACTAAAGAAAAACTAAACACAAAACAAGACTAAAGAAAAACTAAACACAACACAAGACTAAAGAAAAAGAAACAAGACTAAAGAAAAACTAAACACAAAACAAGACTAAAGAAAAACTAAACACAACAAAACAAGACTAAAGAAAAACTAAACACAACACAAGACTAAAGAAAAACTAAAACAAACAACAAGACTAAAAGAAAAACTAAACACAAAAACAAGACTAAAGAAAAACTAAACACAAAACAAGACTAAAGAAAAAGAAACAAGACTAAAGAAAAACTAAACACAACACAAGACTAAAGAAAAAGAAACAAGACTAAAGAAAAACTAAACACAAACAAGACTAAAGAAACTAAACAAACAAACAAGACAAAACTAAAGAAAAAACTAAAAGACTAAAACACAAACTAAAGAAAACTAAACACAAAACAAGACTAAAGAAAAAGAAACAAGACTAAACAAAAACTAAACACAACACAAGACTAAAGAAAACTAAAACTAACTAACACAAAACAAGACTAAAAAAAACTAAACACAAAACAAGACTAAAGAAAAAACTAAAACACAAACAAGACTAAAGAAAAAACTAAACACAAAACAAGACTAAAGAAAAACTAAACACAAACAAGACTAAAAAAAGAAAAAACTAAACACAAACAAGACTAAAGAAAAAAGAAACAAACTAAAGAAAAACTAAACACAAAACAAGACTAAAGAAAAACTAAAACACAACACAAGACTAAAGAAAACTAAACACAACACAAGACTAAAGAAAAACTAAACACAAAAACAAGACTAAAGAAAAACTAAAACACAAAACAAGACTAAAAAGAAAAACTAAACACAAACAAGACTAAAGAACTAAAGAAAACTAAGACTAAGAAAAACTAAACAAAACAAGACTAAAGAAAAACTAAACACAACACAAGACTAAAGAAAAACTAAACACAAAACAAGACTAACAAAGAAAAAACTAAACAAACAAACAAGACTAAAGAAAAACTAAACACAAAACAAGACTAAAGAAAAACTAAAAGAAACACAAAAACAAGACTAAAGAAAAAACTAAACACAAAACAAGACTAAAGAAAAACTAAACACACAAAACAAGACTAAAGAAAAAAAACAAGACTAAAGAAAAACTAAACACAAACACAAGACTAAAGAAAAACTAAACACAAAACAAGACTAAAGAAAAACTAAACACAACAAACAAGACTAAAGAAAACTAAACACACAAACAAGACTAAAAAAAAAACTAAACACAAAACAAGACTAAAGAAAACTAAAACAAACTAAAAACAAGACTAAAGAAAAACTAAACACAAAACAAGACTAAAGAAAAACTAAACACAACACAAGACTAAAGAAAAACTAAACACACAAAACAAGACTAAAGAAAAACTAAACACACAAGACTAAGAAAAAAACTAAACACAAACAAGACTAAAGAAAAACTAAACACAAAACAAGACTAAAGAAGAAAAACAAAACAAGACTAAAGAAAAACTAAACACAACACAAGACTAAAGAAAAACTAAACACCAAACACAAGACTAAAGAAAAACTAAACACAAAACAAGACTAAAGAAAAACTAAACACAACACAAGACTAAAGAAAAACTAAACACAAAACAAGACTAAAGAAAAACTAAACACAAAACAAGACTAAAGAAAAACTAAACACAACACAAGACTAAAGAAAAACTAAAAAAACACAAACTAAAGAAAAAAACAAGACTAAAGAAAAACTAAACACAACACAAGACTAAAGAAAAAGAAACAAGACTAAAGAAAAACTAAACACAACACAAGACTAAAGAAAAAGAAACAAGACTAAAGAAAAACTAAACACAAAACAAGACTAAAGAAAAACTAAACACAAAACAAGACTAAAGAAAAACTAAACACAAAAAAAGACTAAAGAAAAACTAAACACAAAACAAGACTAAAGAAAAACTAAACACAAAACAAGACTAAAGAAAAACTAAACACAAACAAGACTAAAGAAAAACTAAACACAAAACAAGACTAAAGAAAAACTAAACACAACACAAGACTAAAGAAAAACTAAACACAAACACAAGACTAAAGAAAAAGAAACAAGACTAAAGAAAAACTAAACACAAAACAAGACTAAAGAAAAAAAACAAGACTAAAGAAAAAACTAAAACACAAACACAAGACTAAAGAAAAACTAAACACAAAACAAGACTAAAGAAAAACTAAACACAAAACAAGACTAAAGAAAAAGAAACAAGACTAAAGAAAAACTAAACACAACCAAGACTAAAGAAAAAGAAACAAGACTAAAGAAAAACTAAACACAAAACAAGACTAAAGAAAAACTAAACACAACACAAGACTAAAGAAAAAGAAACAAGACTAAAGAAAAACTAAACACAACACAAGACTAAAGAAAAAGAAACAAGACTAAAGAAAAACTAAACACAAAACAAGACTAAAGAAAAAAAAAAGACTAAACAAGACTAAAAAAAGAAAAGACTAAACAAAAACTAAACACAAAACAAAACAAGACTAAAGAAAACTAAAAAAAAAAACACTCACCAACAAGATTTACTCTGGTTTGGTTTTATATTCTTATCGGCTTTATGACACTGTTTCCTCAAATCCAAACGTTTAAACTAAACTAAAACTAACCAAAACTAAACACAACTTAGACTTTATTTACTTTACTTTAAACTTTACTGAGACTCAAGGGAAATGACTTGGACACAGGAGCTCAGACATCACAATATATAATAATAACAAAGAGTAAACAATATAAAAATGGTAATAAAACTTGTAAATAAGTCACAAAAACTAAACACAAAACAAGACTTAACAGTATTTACACTGGTTTAGTCTTATTTATTCTCTAATTTATCTCACTCTATCCTCAAATCAAACTGTTTAATCTGAAACACACAAACTTTTCAACACTAGAACTAAACTAAACACTAAACAAAACAAAAGAAAACTCAAGAAAACTAAACACTTAACAACAGTATTTACTCTGGTTTGGTTTTATATTTTCTGGTTTGTGACACCGTTTCCTCAAATCCAAACGTTTAATCTCAGAAAAACTAAAATAAACCAAAAAAATAATCCAAACTAAACAATTACTTATTTCGTCATCAGGTTTATCTCACTGTATCCTCAAAAACGAAATAAAAAATTAAAAAACTGAACAAAACGAAACAAAAACTAAACAAGACTAAAGAAAATTAAACAAACATTAAATTTAAACAACATTAAACAAAGATAAACAGTATTTACGCTGGTTTACGTAGTCTTATTTATTATCTAATTTATCTCAGCGTCTCCTCAAATCAAACTGTTTAATCTGAACCACACAAACTTTTTCAACACAAGACAAAACTAAACACTAAACAAAACATTAAAAAACTATATATTATTATGATTTTAGCTTGTGGAATCAAATATATACACTGGTTTGTGCATAGTTATTTTTATTTTTTTTCTTCAGAGTTCTCACTGAAGAAAGCTGGAGCATTAAATAAATAAATAAATAAAATAATACTCTATATCAGGGGTGTCAAATTCACAGAGGTCAAAAAAAAAAAAAAAAAAAAAAAAAAAAGGGACTAAGTCGTGGGCCAAACTAAATATTTATTGAAAAATGTCAACAACATCTGCATGTTTTCTCTTCTTTCAGGATATGTAATGTTGAACCTTTTCTGATTAAAATAAATGTTTAATAATAGTTTTGTTTAAATATTGAATCCAGAACAAACAAAATATAAAATAATAACAACATTTTAATCTCATCTGTAGCAGCTCAAATTTTTTCTAATTTCAAATTTGATATGATCTCGTGGGCCAAATATAATTATATCATGGGCCAAATTTTGCCCCCGGGCCTGAGTTTGACACATCTGTTCTATATTTTTCTATATTTTTTTTCTACAAGTATTTAATTAAGAAAAGTCAGTCAACATTTCATTTGGAATTGACAGTGTAACTTTGAGATCATGAGAAAAGACTTTAGTTTAGTTAGTTTTATTTTTTTATTAGTTTTTACTGTTACTAATTGGAATTTCATAGTTTTTATTTTAATTCAATGACAAAAAATCAACATCGAAATCAAGTGTAATCATAAATTGTGTATATTTTTGTGTTATTTTGTGCGTCCAACTATTTTAAGTGAAGTTATTTCTGCATCACATCACTAAAATAATCTAAACCGGGGGTGTCAAACATTCGGCCCCCGGGGGCCAGATCCGGCCCTCCAAGACCTTTAATCTGGCCCTCAGCTGATTTTCTACTAAAATATTTTAACTATATTTTCTATTAAAATCTTGTTAATTTTCTGTGGTGTTTATCACAGCAGCGTCTCCAGCGTCTCTGTACGTGGCCCCTCCCACCAGAGCAGCACAAATGAAGACTTGTCTCTTTCCAAACGCTCTTAAAGGACGATCGTTTTGACTGTTGACCGTGACACCCTCATCAACAAAATGTCCAACATGAGAAAAGTGGAGCCGAGTGCAGGATTATCCAAGAAAAATGGATTTATTCCTATTTCCATACAAGTTCATGTTAAAACATTGTGTTGAAATTACATTTTTCTTAAAGTTTCAGGTTGTTCATAATATTATAATATTTTGTAAAAGAAAGAGTTCATCAATTAAAAAAGATTTCTGTAATAGATTTGTGTTTCTCTGCACAAATATTTGAACTTATTGTTATTTTTGGGGTTTATATGACATGAGTTTTCTGATCCGGCCCCTTTGGGATCAAAGTCGGTTGGATACGACCCCCGGACCAAAATGAGTTTGACACCCCTGGTCTAAACTGACTGTATTTGATCACTTTTGTTTGTTTTGTCGTTTGTCTTTTCAAGATGTTTAACTCTCAACTGGATTTTTTACCATTAAAACTGTCACAAAATACATTTATACAATTACAATTATTTTGAGTGAGCGCTCCCTTAAATCAAGCCCGTCAGGTGTTAGTGGGTGAGAGCAGAAAAGAAAACGTCCCACAGTGTTTATTAGATTATTATTATTATTTTTTTATTATTAAAGAGTCGGTTTAAACATGTGACATCTGAGAAACACATTCATACAGACGCTCTTCTGCCCACAGCTGTGTCCACTGCACCGTTACATCTCACACAGGTTCAACAGTAAACTGAGAGTTATTTGGTTCCTTGTTTGAAGAAATGAAGTTCGAATATTCCGCAGTATGGCATTAAACGTGCCTGTATCCATGGAGACGCAATAAAACACATGTACTCTGGAATGGAATTAAATGTGTTCATCGGTTTATTTGAATACAGATGTTTTATTGCTCAAAACAACTTTCACGTGGACTCGTCTCGCCACAGATCTGACCTGTAACACTGGCCCGATGACGTCGCCCGCTTGTCTCCATGGAAACAGACACGTTAAAAGACACACAGGGTGAATCCGTGTGTCATTGGTTCGTTCGTTTTTCAAAATAAAACCTAAAATAAGAAAACGAAAAAAAAACAACAAAACAAAAAAACTATTTTCTTCATTATTTGTCTCCAAAACCAAATTGAAAAAAAAAGAAAAAAAAAAAGATAATGATTCGTTTTTTCAGTTTTTTGATTTTGTGTTTAAATGAAAAATGGAAAAAAATGGATAAAGGACGTTTCCCGTTTACGTGATTTAGATTGTGATGCTGGACTGAACCAGGACTGAACAAGGTCCAGGACCAGACGGGAACCAGAAAGGGACGGAGACCAGGACTTAGACCGGGAACAGGACCAGGATTGAGACCGGGACTGAGGCTGGGACTGAGACTGGGACTGAGACCGGGACTAGACAGGAACTGAGGCCAGGACCAGACCGTGATTGAGACCGGGACTGAGACCGGGACCAGACCGGTACTAGACAGGGACCAGAACCAGAACGGGACTAGACAGGGACCAGACCAGGAAAAGACTGGGACTAGACTGGGACTGAGACCGGAATGAGACCGGGACTGAGACCGGGACCAGACCGGTACTAGACAGGGACCAGACCAGGAAAAGACTGGGACTAGACCGGGACTGAGACCGAGACTGAGACCGGGACTGAGACCGGGCCTAGACAGGGACTGAGGCCAGGACCGGACCAGACCGTGATTGAGGCCGGGACTGAGACCGGGACTAGACAGGGACCAGACTGGTACTAGACAGGGACCAGACCGGGACTGAGACCGGGACTGAGACCGGGACTGAGACCGGGACTAGACAGGGACCAGACGAGGGCTGAAAACGGTTTAGTCCTGATTCAGTCCTGGTTCAGTCCTGGTTCAGTCCTGGTTCAGTCTTGGTTCAGTCCTGGTTCAGTCCTGGAAAGAAAAATGTTGTTTTTTTCATTTTCTTATTTTTATTTTGAAAAACAAACAAATGACACACGGATTAACTTAAATTTTTCTCTGTATTTCTTTATCGATGCAACAGTGCGTGAAAAGAGTTAAAGGCATCGGTGCGTTCGTGAGGCCAGAGGTCGACACAACCAGGGCAGTAATGGTACACATGTGGTACTTACAATTTTATATTTATTTTCTATATAATTTATTCATCAAATACATTAAAATAGTATAAGCATGCATATTTAATTGAAAATATATTTTATTGTCGCAAGCCGTTTTAACTGGGGCTTTTCTGTCCTACTGTACAAACCATGTATGTACCATTAGACCCAAAAGACAAGTATTAGCAGGTATTAGCTTATATTTGTTATATTTTATACAAATTACACACAAACATCGGGAAGGTGACAGAACTTTTTACAAATATATTGCTACTTTCTACGACTTAAAGGTCCTATATTATAGAAAACTGACCCTCGTGAGCTTTAAGTCGTGTTATAATCGTGTTTCCTCGTCAAAAACAGACCTGGAGTTGGGTTTTGTTTCATTCACACATGTTTAACGCACAATCCCTTCAGCTTTAGGCTTTACAGTTCTTCTCTCAAGCTGAAAACACTCTTGTGATGTCATGCGGTAATACAGGAAGTGCTCCATTGTGTTTTTAAAGTCCACACACCTTCCCTAGGGCTGGGGATCATTAAGAAGTTGCCGATATGATGCAAGCCTCGAAACTGCACTTTCAGTTCAATACGATATATTTCAAATCAATTCAATGAGTGCGTTTACATGCACATCAATAACCCGGTTATGATCGGGTTTTTTGAGTATCCCGGTTTCTTCATGGTGCATGTAAACGCAGTAACCCGGTTTCAGTAACCCGGTTATGGCAGTATCCTGGTTATTAGAAACCGGGTTACTGTAGCTGGTTTATTCCGAAAGTAACCGGGTTACTTGTGGCATGTAAACGCAGTATCCTGGTTACTGCAACATAAAGTTGAGTGCGCATGCGTCCAAAAGACACTTTCCAGCCTTTCACCACAACAGTAGCGACATAAATAAATTGACCAACATAAATAAAGTGACCAAACGAGTGAAATGACTGTAAAATAAAGAGCTGCGCTAAACCTGCACACGTACAATCTGCACTCGTACAACCTGCACTCGTGTGACGCTGAAAAGCTAAAACATGAACTATCTCCTACGATACACGCACAGAACAACCCTCACCATCATCAGCACCTCTTCTGTCACAAAAGGAAAACACATAATCCACAGAGTCGTGTCATTTAGCCCAAAAGAAGCGGCACAAGGAGCGAGTTGTTTTTATCGCCGCTATCAGTTTATGCTAATTAGCCAAGCAGTCTTAAGTTTTGTTTCTGTAAAACGTAAACAAATGTGATCAGACCTGAATGATCTGATCAAACGGGCTGATGTGTCTATAGTGGTTCTGGTTTATGTGTTGTAAAGTTGAGTTTATTTATGCAGAAGATTTTAATGAAGAATCTGCACAGTGGATTGTGGGAGATCTCGTAGCTCCTTAGCTTCTTATGCTAAAGGAGCTCACGGTTTGTATTTTTTCCTGGTTTATGAAATTGATTTAAGTTAATTTTTGTGCTTGCACATTTGTAAGATTATGTCAAGAAACCGGGACACTCCATTTGATCATGTACACGCGGATATGAGTGTCCCTGTTTCTCAGTGCGCATGTAAACGCAGTAACACGAACACTGACATAACCGGGATATGGATAATAACCGGGTTATTGATGTGCATGTGTACACACTCAATATGATTCAATAAAAAATAAAGGCTAAATCATGACTGTGGCACTAAAAGTCTTTGCTAAACCACGTCTTGTGTCCATTTTAATCATCAAAACACAGAAAATGTGTCGCATCAATGAGTTTCCTTCCACTGAACAAGCAATAAAACTGTAGCTGTAACAAAATATTTGAGTAAAATATACCAAAAAATACTCTTGGTGATTTATTTTCAGGGTTCCCAAGGTCATGGGAATCCTGGAAAAGTCATGGAAATTGAAAATGTCATTTTCAAGGCGTGGAAAAGTCATGGAATTTCAGTATCTCTTTCACAAAACTCCAGTGTTCCGTTAAGTTCTCATTAGACTATTATGATTATTTCTGAACGTCTGCGCCTTTTGTTTTTTAAAAGAGACAACAATAAATGCACTGACATGATTTTGAAAGTTAAAAAACTATAATCCCAAACCATAAAGTGAGTGGAAAGAATTAACATTTCATATTTAACCCAAAAATATGATCAGTTCTACACATGTAGGTGCTGTAAAGTCATGGAAAATTCACTTCAGGTCATGAAAAAGTCTGGGAAGTTTAGAAATTTTGTCAGGGAAAAAGAATGGGAAGCCTGAATATTGTTACCGCAGCTTCTGATATCGATACTGCATCATCACATTAAACGATATTGATATTTTGATATTTTTGCACACGTCTTCCCTTCACAAGAATCATTTGGATCATCTTTACTGAACTAAAGCTGTTGAGTAAACTTAAAAACTACTTCTTCATGACATCACAAGGTGGAACAGAGCATTTTGAGCTTTAGAGATGTAGACAGACTAAGAATAAAGTGTCACTCAAACATGTGTGAATGAAACAGAACAAAATACAACTCCAGATCCGTTTGTGACGAGGAAACTGCATTATAACACAGATCAGAAAATAGAGTAATATAGGTCCTTTAAATGTCAAAATGCATTGTAAAAATCAACTTTGGTCAAATAAAAGCATATGAAATTAAAAAATCACTATAAAAATAAAATGCAGAGATGTTATTTTGTGGAAAAATAAACTTAAAGCTGCATTGGGCAACTTTTCCGGTAGAGGCTCCGTCAAACTCTCTTCTCCGTGGACATGTTATTATTTGTCTGGAATGTTTCACAGTGTGGCTTTAAACCTTTCTATCCTTCATGGAAACCAAACTAGATCAAGTTACAGGTCAGATCTGTGGAGAGGCGACCCCGCTCACAGTCAGAGTGTTTGTTTTTTTGGATTTTTGAGCTATAAAACCACCTGGAATTGGATAAATGTTTAATGTCACACTGTGGGACATTCTAAGCAGAGCAATGATGTGTCCATAGAAACGAGCAGGCGACGGACGCCCAACCCGGAAAGCTACACAGTGCAGCTTTAAAGTGTAATTATAAGTCTGAGGTATGAAAAGATTTGGACGTACTTCAGAGAGACCTGAATCTGCAGCTGTGCAAAAGGAGACAGAGCAAAAACAGGCAAAAAACACAGGAGGAACAAGACTTCAGCGGCTACGATTATGAGATTTTAAGGAGAGAGAATTGATACTTTGCAGTGACATCGCGCTGGGGGTGCTTTACATGTGTATCTATTCGCAAAATGTTCAGCAGTTACCAAATAAGTCGCTTCTTTCTGGTCAGATTATGTAAAAATAAAGCTCTGTTTAAAGGGCCGATCTGAAGTAAAATAACTCTTTTCACATTGTATCTTCTGCACATATAGGCGAGTTTCATTGTTGACAAAAGCGTGCGTTGCATGCTGGGAATTATTATGGTCGGCGGCAAGAAACACTAATTCAACATGACGGATGGAGCGAGAAAGCACGTAAAGGGTATTGATCCCGGTTATTTATCCACTCTAACGGCAGAGGACCGAAGACCATTTGACCAGAAATTGGTCATAAGCATCGACGGACGACAAATCACCCTTTTCAACCCCGACAAAAGGTGAAACCAAACCAAATTTCTGGTCAGAATCGCCAACAACCTGGACAAATATTCACTTGGGCGATATCCACAATGACTTGGTGGAAACTCCTGGGCCATTCACAGCAGAAAAGATGAAAACCTCCAAGAGTCTCGATGTGTTGTTGAACTTGTTGGAGTCCACGGTTTGTTAGGATCTTCTACGTTTGCTCTGCGAATGTTTGAAAGTCGTTTAATTCACCGTTAGCGGTTCTTTTCACTCAGAACACGAAAAAGACATTTTCCTTCTTCCGTGCTTCTATTTGTGCATCCGATAATGCAGCAGGAATTTACCATTATCGGGGATAAATACGCGAGGTTACGCACTGTGTTTGACGCTACCGTGTTTCTTGCCTCCAACTAAAATATTTCCCAGCAGCAACACGGGCTTTTAATAACAATGACGTCAGCTGAAACTCGCCTATACAAGCACAATTTAGGTTTTGGAACGTCCATTACACAATAGTTCTTAAATCTTACTGATTTCTTGGAGACAGTCACAGACCAGGAACTATTAAAGTCCGACTATTGCTCCTCCCCCCGCCTGTACTGAGAAAGCACAGGCTCCGCCCTCCAAACGTGACGTAGTCTCTGAGTGAGCCGCCCTTCCTCCGCCATCTCAGGGAGGGAGGGAGACAGACGTGACCCTGATAGCGACAGGAATAAACTTTTATTCATCATGGAGATACAGCGCGTTCAGCCGCATGTGTTGGACCCGGAATTGGACGAGGACTTTGAGGAGCACGAAGCTCAAGCACCGCGTCCACATCAGCTGAACATTACTGATTGGTAAAGTATTAATAAACACGAGCAGTAGTGAAGGGCGAATGAGTCGGAGCTCCGGAGGACGTCTCGTTCTTTCTGAAACAAATTGCTCCGGAGCTCTGCCTCAGAGCTCAACTCGCAGCAGCTGCTCATGTGACCAAAGTGTGGAAGTGTCGTCCCTCCCCCGACTGCTTCGCTCTGCGTGTCAGTCGATTCAGTGTATCGAAGCGTTTCATTGGCTCAGTGAATGTTCCGCTCTGTGATTGGTTCAGAGCTTCAGAGTGTTCAGTGCACTTCCGTGGTTTGACAAGAGCTAAACTGCTACTGTATAAAAGATGCTCCAATATTTCTTTAAAATGTTGGTAGTGAGGAGGATTGTGTGACGTTAGTGGTGATTTTGGCGACTTTTGACATTTGTTTCATTTTCGTTGGCATCTACAAGTGGAAAAAAGCGATCTATGGTTTGGGATCACTTTGACCTAATTCCACCAACAAGGAAACACCTGTTTTCTTATTTACAGCTGCTGTTTATGTTGCTCTTTACATATTATTTTAAATCATTATTATTTTTGTTGTTATTGTTAGGTACGGTGTCGCTTTGCACACAAGTTTTGTCTTACACAAACAATACTTCATCGATGTTGAGACACCTGTGTGCCAATGGTTAAATTTGTCCACTAGAGGTCAGTGTTTCTCCGAGGCCTCAGACACGTCCAACCATTTGAGACAATATTGCGACTGAGGTGTTAATGCTTCACGAGGCTCCATTTGCCCATTCGCGCACTAGTAGATAAACGTATTATATCGTGTACGCTGCGGTCGGGGCGGAGGCGGTGGAGGGGAAGCGTTTTCTGCTATGTCAAACGCGTCATAGGTGTATCTGCCGCGTCGTCGTTGTAGCAGCTTTAGTTCGTTGTCACGTGGGAGGGTGGCAGAAACACGCTGCAATTTGTAAAAAAAAAAAAAAAACGCCGGATCAATCTAAAAACCACTTCGGTGACAAATACAAGGCCCACACATCACTCTTAGAAGGTAGAAAGCTCTGAAAAGTTGATTTTGCATGAGATGGGCCCTTTAAAGTCTAACTCGAGTAGCAGAGCTTCGGACAGAGCAGTGCCTTCAGTTTGCGTCACACCCCGGGAGAATGAGCTGCAAAGTATCAATACATTTTTAAAAAAATTATAAAAATGTAAAAAAAATCTGGTGCTTTCGTGTATTAAAGGTCCTGTAAATGATTTTGTCCCATGTATTTGAGTAAAATGCGTCTTGTCCCAGTACAGATTTATTGTTTAAGCAGCTCTTGAACTCAAAATAAAATCTGCGAGTTTTTGTCAAAGAGTTTTACAGTCAGAGAATCAGAAAGTGCACTATTAGCATTAGAGTGCATCATTTGCCCCAGTGTCAGAAATTCAACTTGTACCCAATTTTAAAATGTGACAATACCAACAATACCGAGTTTCCAGAAAGGATAAGGAGGTTATTACAGAAAAACAGATTTTTCAGCTCAGATTTAAAGGTTGTAGAGAGGATTTTTTAAGGAAAGTGAAATACAGCGGCAGTCCTTTTTCAAATGTTGTGCATGTGTGACACCACTTTCCTCCTCCACAGCCTCAGTAGAAACACCTCCTCCCGCCTCTTTACTCTAGAAATCACGCTTGTTTACAGCCCGTGCGTGTTCAGATTTCCTGTTGAAATTATCTGTCTAGAAATAATTTAGCGACCGACGAGTCAGTTTTTAGACCCTTTATCTGCTTCATTTGCGCAATCACTGGAAGAAATCTCCAAGAATCACCTCAGTTTGGCTTTGCTCCTTTTCCCCTTCTCTTCTTTCAGCGACCTCGAGAACTGGTCGTGGATTCTCGTCCGCCATCGCAACAAACTTTGTGCGAACGGCGAGGAAGCTACAGTTTGAAAAAGCCTCTAAGAACCGCCGCATAAACCACGTAATCCCCGCGCATCAGAGTCAGTTACACTAGAAACGTAGGGAGTTTGATTGACAACCTAACAGCCAATAGAAAATGAGGCAGCCTCGTTTTCTATTGGCGGATGTTTATCTGGCCTCACTACGTCCACAGTTGATAGATTTTCATTCTTTTTTTTTTTTTTTTGGTCATCATAATTACAAGGCTGCTGCGTCTCTGTAATGGTATTTTAAACTTTCATTGACAATTTGAAATAAAAAAAAAATCCTCCATAAAACCTTTAAGGCTTCCACAGGCACTAAACTTCAGAGGTTTGGTGGACCCAGTAAACATCAATAGAACTTCATGAAATTTCTCACAGAAGTTTACTTGGACAAGTGTAAAAAATTTATACTAGGTACAGATTGATTTTCCAAATGTTTTCAAAAAAATCGGTCAAATGATGCACCCTAATTAGCATGCTAGTTGTTGTCAGAATTACTGTGAGAACAAAACATTGGTCACTGAAAGTTGAGAAAAGTGCTTATAAACTCATCGTGGTGAATCTTTGGACCATGGCACCTGTTTAAAATCAACCAGTTATTTTTTTTTTACATTTTTAAGGCAGTAAAAATCAGATACAGCACCTTTAATGTTTTTAATTTAAATATATTTTTAGTCAGATGTGTAACTAAAACATAACGCAATGGAAATTCTGTCAAATACAGTAACACTGCATTGACACTTTACATTACGGTATGTTTAATGGCCATGTTATTTACACATTCTGACTATATCCACAAGTAAAAATTGAAAAAAATAAATAGCAAGCACTTTACCAAATACTGAAGGTTTTTGAATTTTATATTTTAACTTTTTTTAAATTTTATTTTCACAAGATAAAACTGCATTTTTGTTGCACTAGTTACAGCAGATTATTAGTGACTATATTTATTTAAACTAAAAGTACACGTGCTGCTTCATACATTTCTAGTTTGGTCACTTTAAAATATATAAAAAATGTAGATAAACTGGAATTAAAAAGTGTCCAAATAAAAAGGGTAAAAGGTAAAAGTGAGAGTGCAGCCGCAGTGTCTTGTTCGACCTGTAGGGGGCGTGCCTGAGTGTGCGGTGTCTCTGTTACATTAGATTAAACACAGACAAACAAACAGTCTTTAATTAAGACAAATGCATCTGGTAAATGAGCTCAGAGAAAGTTCACTCCTGATCAGGCTGCGGCGAGGAGAGACGGAGAAAAAGAGAAACAGAAAGAAAGAGAGAGGAGGGTTAGAAAAGGGTTAATTAAAGCTGTGCACACACTAAAATAAAACAGAAAAAACTGAAGATGTGATTTGTGCCCTATTGTCTGTCATTGTTAAAGCTCATAGACTGTAAAAGAAGTGGACTAAGGGAGCGGCTCCAGTCAAATGAAGCTCATCGAGGCTGCAGTGACAGGAGCGAATTTGGAGCCAACTTTCATATTAGGAATTGATTAACGGAAAAAATAGTAAAATAAAAACACCAGGATCATGTAGAGCGGGTTAATACTAGAGATGCAACGATATCGGACACGTGTTTGGTCGATACATGTGTCGATGTGCTTCTCCATGTGTGGTGTGTTGTCATTTATTTTGGTCCGATACGTCCTCAGCTACATAGAGACTTACAGCTGAAATATTCTAACAGAGGAGGATTTTATCTTTCAGTCACTTTTTATTTTACGTTGATAGACCCAGGAATGACAAAGATGTTAACTTTTAAATACTTTAGAATTGCGCTTGGCTTTAATCATCGGCTTTAATCAACTCACTTCTCGGGTTCTTTTCAAAGACAATATAGTAAAGTGTATTTACCTCGTCTTTGAAAAGAACGCAAGAAGTTAAAGTACATAAGAAGACAAATCACAGACAGGATAAATGGTTTAATCAAATGTGCTTGTTTACACACCCGCGATGCGACTCTCGATATACGCGATCTATTTCTCAGAGTCTGTTTCATAAGTTTTACTCAGAAAATGGTCCGTTAAGACATTTCTATGTAAAAAATATAGTTTTAGTGTTCAGAAAGAGGATGTTAGAGTGTGTTAGTGTGTGTAAAAAGAGCAGGTGAGTGCGGGAGGAGCTGCTGCTGGAGACGAGGCAGAGCAGCACCGACACACGAGTCTGTGCGAACGCAGCGACACTCAGGAGGAAAATAAAATAAATCATCATCAAAGTAGAGTGGACTGGCTATATTATAAAATATAAAACAGCCTGAGAAAGCTCTGTTCTTATTTTCACTAAATAAAAATGCTATAAATCACCAAATGAACGAAATGAACTAAAACATAAAATGTTTCATGAACATCAGATTGTTATTACGTATTTTTTGGACTATAAGTTGTACTTTTTTTCATGGTTTGGGTGTTTCCTGTGACTTATACTCCGGTGCGACTTATATATTGTCAGAATAATTTTATTATCCCATATTTGCTAAATACTTGTGTGATATTCTATGCCTATGAGTTAACCATTTATGTACTACAATTCTTTGATTTATAATGTACCAATCACTTGTATGAAAATGAATAACCTCTGTGTGTTTGACAACTGTGTGCAGTGTCCTGTCGCTCTAGTGAACCTCCAGATGATTCCTCACATGAAGCCAACTCCCACTGTCACACATGAAGAGTTATGATGGTGTCTGACCTAAGGCACCTCCTGATTGTTAATCATGTTTTATGTGTTTATACTATGCATAGCTGCACCAGTTTCTTATTATGTCTTTGCTGTTTCCCCTTCCCCTTGAGAATTATCATTCTGTAACTAGGGCCTCCTAATGAAATAAAAAGAGGAGAACGGCCTTGAGTCATCAGAACGTGTGGAGACTGTTGGTTTTGATGCCCACTCTCTGCCCGTTCTCCTCGCGAGTAAAACTGAATTAATCTCTTGTCTTTCTTCTTGTTTACAATGTTTAGATAAACCTAACATATATATTAAAATTTTCACACTGAAGCTGCGAGAGGCTCTAGGCTCGTGTGTGAGTATCTAGTACTATTACTCCTGTACCAAGGTCACTTCACCCTACTGCACATGTCTCCTGTAGAAAAAGCCGCTATCTTGCTGCAAATACTGAAATCTGCAGCCAAAAACAGTAATCGAGCACCAGAAAGAAAGTTTGGAGTGAGCGAGACACTTGTGAGGTATTGTGAGGGAAAAAAATTACATGAGATTTTTTTTTTTCTCAAAATGTATAAAAATCGCATCGACATCGTGACCCGTGTATCGAGATACAGATCGAATCATGGGAAATTCATTGTTCATGTTTCTAACCGTTAAAACGCCTGTTTTTCATCTGGATATGTCATGATACCTGGTGCTTTGTTTTGATTTCTGCTTAAATTCCTTAAAAGCTATTGTTTTAGTCTTATTCAATCTGATTGAAAAAAGTACAAACCTGGAAGAGGTCGTAACCTTTGGACTCCGAGAGGTCGTAAGGTCGAATGATTCCATCTTCTCTGATCAGGCGCACGGGGCGGAGCTTCGTCACCTCCTCCGTCGACTCCGCCACTCTGAACAAAAACAAAACACACTTTAGAATCTGGACGAGACGACTGAAGATTACAGATACAACATTTTCACCTCTAATATCTGACACAAAAAAGGAATATACTGTATAGCAGAGTTAAAGTTAAAGTTAAATGATTTGATTTTAGAATATTAATCATCTAATGTAATGTTGTTGCTGATTTCTTCATTATAAAAACATGGTGCTCAAGTTGTTTATGTTGTAATTTTATCCAGTTAAAAAGCAGAATGAGCCTCACATTTGTCTCTCATTTGGGTTGCCAGGTTTGATGGTGAAATCCAGTGTGTTTAAACCTAAAATGTTTCTCTCTGATCCAGAGGTGGGACCAAGTCTGTTGTAAGTAAGTCTCAAGTCTCTGACCTCAAGTCCGAGTCAAGTCCCAAGTCAAATACAGGCAAGTCCAAGTCAAGTCTTGAGTCACTGGCGCATAAATCCAAGTCAAGTCCAAGTCCTCTGCTTGGAGCTTCAAGTCATTTCAAGTACCAAAGTACCAAATCCAGCTTAGATTTCTCCAATTTCTATGAATTATAAGATAAATTGTACTTGTAAAGTCATAGTATATAAAAGTTGTAGATACTATTATTATTATTTTAATTTTTTTTTTCCTTTTTAAATGTCTTGACAAGATCTTAGAGTGACTCATTTGGTCAGAATGGAAAGAATTCAGATTTTGCTTCAGTGCTTCTCAAGTCACAGACCTCAAGTCCCAAGTCACTGACCTTCAAGTCCAAGTCGAGTCCCAAGTCTTCGTCTATTTTATCAAGTCAAGTCTCAAGTCCTAAAAATAGTGACTCAAGTCTGACTCGAGTCCAAGTCACGACGTGCAAGTCCCACCTCTGCTCTGATCTGATCTCTACCTGAACCCAACGCCTCAGGGAGGGAATTCTGGAGGCTCTGAGCTTCACATAAAATTTGTCATTTGTATCCATAAATTTGTCCTCAAAAAAGTCAGACCTCATAATCACTTGGCACTATTTTCTCTTCGTTTGTATCGCTGCAGCCGCAAGTTGAGAGCCGCGCACCGATCCATCACTTTCTTCAGTTGTTTGGCAGTGTTCACGTGCTCAGAGCCCCGCGAAGTGAGAGAGCCAACGTGAGAGCTGGAGCGACAAGTATATAAGCGTGTATAAGCTTCATAAGAATATGTCTAAAAAATGGTGCGGACTTGTGATTATCCAGGATGTAACAACAAAAATCTGGCTGAATCTCCGCACACATTTCAGCGCGCAGTGACACGAACGGAGAAAAATAGTGCCAAGCGATTGTGAGGTCCGACTTTTTTGAGGATGAAGGTTTTGTGATGCAAATGTATCACTCTTTTAAACACATATCGTTTTGAAAAGAAAAATACTTTATTTTAATGTCCCCAGCCAACTTGCCGGACTACTTTCGTCAGCACCAAACCCGGCCAGTATCTCGGCTCACCGGACGCTGTCGGTGTGTTAAAAAACCCAAACTCCCTTTAAGTGATGATATAATATTATATTGGATTAGACTGGCAGTCTTATTACCATCAGACAGCCTCAGGGCAGTTGTGGCTATACTTTTATCACCAGTGAATAAATACACTAATCATGCCATGTGATGTGAGTTTTATTTACTGCATAATGTCCAAGTCTGTTTGTGTATTTCACATATTTCTCAGTTCATTCAAACTGTGGACACGATGCTATTCTCACCTTTCAACTCTAGAGGGAGCATGGAACACAACAGCAGTTAAAGAGGGCAGAGGTGGAGGGTCACATGACTCGATGAGAGGGAGGAGGAAGGGGGAGGGGGACGTCATGACAGTTTATTAAGATCTTATGAATTCATTAAAAACTCATGCAGCATTTCAAACTGCCTCCAAACAGTTCAGTGCAGTTCACCTAAACACAGAGCACAGCCAGCTCCTGTGTCCAACTCACTCATCTGCTCTAAACTGTTTATGTGTTTACGTAAAAAGACTAAAAAAAAAAGACAAAAAAAATATAAAAGATTAAAAAAATATATATAAACAGTTGAAATTCTAGTGTGAGATGAAGTCATTCATGCACAAGTCCCACTCAAAGAGGAAACTGCCCTGGACCAAGGACGCTCCAGCGAGGTCCTTGTCGACGTTTCTTCATGGACAATTTGATCTCATCCCTGGAATGAACTAAACTCTGGTTTTCTGTGTCAGAGTTTAAATAAACCAGAGTGACTGTTTCAAAGGGCTCAGTTTAACTCTGTTGTTGTTGTTGTTTATGTTAGAATTTATCCAGTCAGATCAGATTGAGCCTCATGAGTCTCTTTTTTGGGTTTCCAGAGTCAATGCTGAAATGCAGTTGGTTTAAACCAGAAGTCTCCAACCTGCAGCTCAGGAGATACCAGCAGCTCTCCACTCCCTTCAAAGTAGCTCATCAAGGGATTTCTGAATTACACGTATTGTCCGGAATAACTAAAACTGGATTGATTAAAAGGCTATTACAACTGTAAGTGTGTCATTTTCATGACTAACGCTGTGCACTTTGTAAGTGTAAAACATCTAACTGTGCCCCATCTAAAGGCCGTGGCTCTTAAATATATTTAATTTCTTGTGACCACTAAAATGAGAAGCTCTTGGACATTTTAATTTTGTAAAAGTAGCTCCCCAGAAGAAAAAGGCTGGAGACCTCTGGTTTAAACCAACTTTAAAATGAATCGAAATCTGAGTTCTCACGATCTAAACTCAGAACCTGTCTAATCTTATTTGTATCTTACTAACACTAAAAGTGTAGACTGATTAAACATGTGCTGGTCCACAGTCACATGACGTCCTGTCTCTCTAACATAGCCGCCTCCTCTGGTTTACCGTTGCCATGGTGACTCCTCTTTTCTGGGATCCTAAAGTCTTTTGTCCTCTGCAAACTCAAAGTTTATACTGTCTCTGAGTTTTCTAACTCTGCTCCAAACCTGTTTCATCAAACAGAAAACAGATTAACCCTGAGTTTTCTCTTAACTCCAGGCTTTACTCAGCCTCCTTTGAGAAACAATGTGAAGTTATAAAACTCCTACACTGGAAGCAGAGGTCAGACTGAACTGACTGTGCTCTGCCTGAGTGTTTTGACCATGCACTGGTGAATAAACACACACTGCCTCTCTGCTCTCTCAGACTTCACTTAATTCTACAACAAAGACTACTATTTCTTTAAAGTATCAGCCACAGGAGCTTTAAAGCTCAGTCTGACTTCTTCTCCTGGAAAATTATCCTGACAATCCTCAGACTCATTACACTTTATAAAGAAACATAAAATACACAGCAGACAGTTTACAGACTGTCTCCATTCAAATCCTGAAGCATAACAAAAACTTTTTATTGTCAAGTAAAACTTAGAACTGGCAAAACAAAATACAACTTTAGATGCAAATGCTCCAAATGCTGTTTCAGGCCGAAGGGAAACAAATACAAGAGGCTGGTAATATTACTGAGTGTGAGAGATGATCCATGTTTGATACAAAATCAGTTTAATTTACAACAAAATGCAGCGACTTACCTTCAGTCTGTGCAACAACATTCACATGCACAAGCACAAGGGAGCAGCCACTCCAAACCGAGCTCCTTCGAACAAGTTTAGGTCAAAGTGCAGATGACAGGTTTGCAAGGTTTTTCTAATCTGACCTGGTTTACTCGGATCGAACCTGTGGTCAATGTTTATCATAGTTTTACATCAGTTGAGTGGCAAGTTTGTGGAGAGAATAAAAATACAGGATGTAGCGCTAAAACAGAATCTCTCTACCTTTGTCATCAACACGGAAAACTCCAGAATACTTTTACTTTAACAGGTACTTTAATACTTTTAATACTAATTAGATTTTTCATTTGACACTTTTACTATTTTTAGAAATTTCTGATCCGGTACCTGCACTTTTGCTTACTGTACTTTTAAAATTGTGTGTTGTAATTTGATTTTATTTGTCAAATCAGTGCTACCCTATAAAATAAATAATAAAATTATAAAATAAGTAAGTTATGTCCAACCATATTAACAAAAAAACCAAAACTAGGCAAGATTTTTGTACCATGTGTTTATGTTTTAGTGAAATGAGTCTGACCGGTCATATGCACTTTTTAAACCATGATTATAATTGTATTTTTGTTTTTTTTATTCTCTTGTGATCGTAAATGAAGGAGCGCAGCTTGGGCGCGATAAATGACGAATACTCACAAACCACAAAGACAAGAAAAAAATCCCAGGCAACATCACGAGACAGAAACAAAAGCAGAAAATTAGAAGAAGACAACACAGCACAGCTACAGTTCTGAACATACAGTATAAACACTTTTAATAGGTTGCGTTACTTTATTATTATTATTATTTATGTTTTTTTTTATATTTTTACAAACTGAAAATTTCCAAATGAGGATATTTTCATTATAGAAGTGACTCTAACAAACTGAAAAAGCAATTTAATATCGTTGTCTACAGTAAAGTCTATCAGAAGCGAGTGTGTTGAAGAAACTCGAACCTACCAGGAAAAACCTCGGGGAAAGAAGGCGCCGGATTAGTCTGTTATTAATGTTCATATCTTGATTTATGAACAAAATAGTGAAATAAAAACCCCAGGATCATGTAGAGTGAGTTAATACGAACATTTTAAGACCAGAATGACGAGTCTGACAGCTGCAGTTACAGAGAGAAAGGCGACGGATTTTCAATAGAAAGTGAACTCGAGCCAGAGTCGATGGAGCCAAAAGTTTTGACAACTTCTGACAATATGTAGTTTTAAATAGTTAATTATGGAGTAACAAAGCTTTCAGAAATATTTGTGTGTGTGTGTGGACTAAACCGGGGCTAAACCAGGACTGAACCAAGACTGATCCCAGGATTAAACCAGAAATAAAACAGGACTAAAACAGGACTAAACCAGGACTAAACCGGAACTAAACCAGGACTAAAACAGGACTAAACCAGGACTAAACCGGAACTAAAACAGGACTAAAACAGGACTAAACCAGAACTAAACTGGAACTAAAACAGGACTAAACCAGGACTAAACAGGACTAAACCAGAACTAAAACAAGACTAAACCAGGATTAAACCAGGACTAAACCGGAACTAAAACAGGACTAAAACAAGACTAAAACAAGACTAAAACAGGACTAAAACAGGACTAAAACAGGACTAAACTAGAACTAAATCAGGACTAAACCAGAACTAAAACAGGACTAAACCAGGACTAAAACAGGACTAAACCAGGATTAAACCAGGACTAAACTAGAACTAAACCAGGACTGATCCCAGGACTGAACCAAGAAGACTAAACCAGGACTAAACTAGAACTAAACCAGGACTGAACCAGGACTAAACCAGGACTACAAAAGGACTAAACCAGGTCTAAAACAGGACTAAAACAGGAATAAACCAGGACTAAACAGGTCTAAACAAAGATCGAACCTGGACTAAACCAACACTGATCCCAGGACTGAACCAGAACTAAAACAGGACAAAACTAGGACTAAACCAGGTCTAAACCAGGAATAAACCAGGAGTAACTAGGCCTAAACAGGTCTAAAACAGGACTAAACTAAGACTAAACCAGGTCTAAACCTGGACTGCACCAGGACTGAATCCGGACTAAACCAAAACTCATCCCAGGACTGAACCAGGACTAAACCAGGACTAAACTAAGATTAAACCAGGACTAAATTAGGACTAAACCAGGATTAAACCATTCATATTCGAACTGAAGGAAGCGTATTCATACATTTTAATTTTGTGATTTTAATTCTTGACGTTGTAACTTTTCATTTCATATTCTGATGGAAACTAAAATACACACAACACATTTTATGTTCGACTAGACTCATTCGAGAGTTTACGAATATTTATTTTATGCTCAGCTACAGACAAATATGCACAGATTTCTATCTTACACACACAAATATTTCTGAAATCTTTCTTACTCCACAGTTAATCGCTATGGCAACGGTCCTAATTAGTCGTCATTCTGAAACCCACGGGCATAAACAATAAAAAAAGGTAAAAAAATCTGGCTATAACATGGAATTTTATCTTTAGAATCCTTCCCTCCATCAAAACACAAACTGTAATTAACGCAACATATTAACACACACAGTATAACACACACACACTTTTTATTTTAAGTTGTTTTTTTCACACAGGTTGGAGTGTGTTACCTCTGGATGCCCTGGAACGTGCTGCTGGCCATGTCCACGATGCCTCCAGTGGGACGCGCCACCACCCCCACCAGCCCTTTACCGATGCCCTTAAAGAAGCCAGCAGCGCCCTCTTTCTTCGCTCCTGAGGAAAAACAAGGCCGACGTAAAAACAATTAACTGGGTCATCTGTTTTATGCGCATTTATCCTTTATCGTCATTCGGTGGAGGGTCCGTCAAACGCTTTTCTTCGTGGAGATGTTATCGGTTTGTCTGGAACGTTTCACGGTATGGATTTAAACCTTCATATCGTCATGGAGACCAAACCGGACCAAGTTACAGATCTGTTTTTCTGGGTATTTTTGAGCAATAAAACAACTTGTAATTGAATAAATGTAAAGTAGAGCTGTTTAATGTCACACTGAAATGACATCTCTATAGAAACAAGCAGGTGATGGAGCCCTGATACAGACTGCTCAGTGGTTTCACTGTATGATGTCATCAGGTGATCAGTTTGTACACCTTAATCAGCTCTAACAGGCTCTGTACACTGGTTAGCTCACTGTTAGTGTCACTACTTCCTGTCTAATTCTGTCTCTATGGGTTTTTTGCCAGGTCAAACAGAAATGAATAAATATTGACATTCTATTGCAAAACTTTGGCCAAAATTCAAACAGTGATTTCTAAAACTGTAAAGAGACAAATGTGAACTAAGATGTGTGTAAAATCCCTCAGTCGTCCAGGTAGAATCCACGGCAAAGGAGAAATTCAATTTGTCAACCGGACAAAAGTTATTTTTGATCGAATACGTTTCAGATATAAGACAGTGTTCATCTAGTGCCTCCACTTAATTTCATTTCTTTCCAGCAACTCGGTCAGGAATTGGAATACACTAGACGGTTTGTAAGAACTCTGGAAGTGTGAGTTCAGGCACCAGACAATCAACAAAGAGCCAGACATTCTGTGTTGGCAACGATTCCCGAGATCGAGGATTTAAAGCCGAAACAAAGAGAATGTTTGGTGAATTTTATGAAGGGGAAAGACGTTATTGTCCTTCTTCCTACGGGATTTGAGAAAAGCTTAATATACTAGTTAGCCCCATTAGCGGTGCATTACATACATCACGACCAAATACCAGCGATTGGTTAAATAACATAGTACCCGCCTACTGTCAAGCGAACAAATCCTAATGCTGCGAGGTTAGACGGTCTCTACGAAGTGAAACCGGCTGATGAATCAGGCTAGTGTCCACCAGCGTCTGACCAGAACTGAACAAGCAGCTTGGATGAGCCGTGAAAAGTATTAGATCAAAATAAACTTTTGTCCAGCTAACAAATTGATTTTCTCCTTTGCCAAGTGGGAACTAAGCAAACTCCAGGTATGTTTTTGATGATGAAAAGTTAAAAAAGTCAATTTTGAATAATAGTTGTCCTTTAAGACAACTACGGTTATTTTCAAGACCTGTACATTATATGGAGTTATGCTACAAACGACACCAAGGCTTATGTGTTGTCAGAATAATTTTATTATCCCATATTTGCTAAATACTTGTGTGATATTCTATGCCTATGAGTTAACCATTTATGTACTACAATTCTTTGATTTATAATGTACCAATCACTTGTATGAAAATGAATAACCTCTGTGTGTTTGACAACTGTGTGCAGTGTCCTGTCGCTCTAGTGAACCTCGAGATGATTCCTCACATGAAGCCAACTCCCACTGTCACACATGAAGAGTTATGATGGTGTCTGACCTAAGGCACCTCCTGATTGTTAATCATGTTTTATGTGTTTGTACTATGCATAGCTTCATCAGTTTCTTATTATGTCTTGGCTGTTTCCCCTTCCCCTTGAGAATTATCATTCTGTAACTAGGGCCTCCTAATGAAATAAAAAGAGGAGAACGGCCTTGAGTCATCAGAACGTGTGGAGACTGTTGGTTTTGATGCCCACTCTCTGCCCGTTCTCCTCGCGAGTAAAACTGAATTAATCTCTTGTCTTTCTTCTTGTTTTTAATGTTTAGATAAACCTAACATGTGTCCAAAATAACACATATTAAAGAGAATATTGAGCGCAACCTACCTTCCATGGGTTTAGTGACGATGCCTGTAACTCCTCCCACAACACCCTGAGGAGAAACAAACACAACATGGACATGAGCTTTAGTTTAGCTCACCAAACTAAAACAATGTCCCGGCTGCTTTCTGACCTTGAGGAGTCCCTTCCCTCCTTTGGCCAAACTCTCCCCGAAGTCTTTGGGCGGTCGGTTCATCTCCTCTCTTCGTTTCTGTTGATATTCTTTGTCCATCGTGATCGCAGCCAGACCCTTCCCCACCGAGCCTGTGATCTTAGACACCATCCCTGCGGCGCCACCTGGGGGCAGAGGGAGACATGGACAGGCTGAAGAATACTGAAGATCGGCTCAGCATTAACATGATTCCCACCTTATAATACATTTCAGAGATTTCTGTGAATCTTTTAGCTTGGAATGAAAACTTACCAACAGTGTGTCCAAGCAGACTGCGCACTCCAATCACAAAACCTTCAGCAAACTCCTCTGGACCCTGAACTGCTCCCTGTAACATCACATTAACTTATTTTAACGTGGAGTCTGTTGTCAGGGCATCAGGGATTGGAACAAAACCACATTTCAGCTGACAGTCAGTGTGCTTATTATTACCTGGAAGGGCTCGTAGAAGAAGGCCTCCACGCCCTCAGACAGACCTCGGATCAGACCAAACGGATTCCCCAAAACGTCCAGACCCAGAACCAGAACGTACATCTGCTTCAGGAACTGCAGCACAAAGACACAAAAGTATAATGTTAGATGATCCTCAAAACAAAAGAAACAATGCCGATAGCTGCGTCAGGCCCAGAGCTGTGAAAGCAAACAAACTGTAAACAAGTAGGTCTGTTAGTTTCAGAGTCGTTTCAGAGTGCTGTATTTTTCATAAGGCGCAATATCAATAATGTCAAATAAGATAGATAAGATAAGATAATCCTTTATTGTCTCCCATGGGAGAAATTTGTCTTGGGACAGGGGGTCACATGCTTTATCAAAAAACAACACAACACAAAGCAGCACATAAACAAACATCATAGAACAGAATAAATATGTGACCACGTGTGATGCACCAACAGGACCTTTAAATTACAAGCCCTTGCATTCTTGTATTCTATTAATTATTGCACATTCCCTAAGCCTTTTATAATTATTTTTTAACTGCACTATGTGAGTTTAGCAAATTTTCAAATTCAACAAGCAAATTCTCTCGTCTGTTTTCATACACAAGTCACACCAGATTATAAGGCGCATTAAGCAAAACAAACAGACGACACTTGAGACGGATCCTTTAGTCCAGACGTCCACGATCCATCGGCAGATCGTGGCGTAATTCTCCCGGCGTTGCCTCTCTGTTTTGGTGAATGTAGATTATGAATGTGAATGTGGGTGGATCATTTAAATTATTTTTTTTATTTCCTACGATATACAAATATACATTTCTCCCAAACATACATTGAGTAATAATGTGTTTAATGCAGCTTTGTGCACATTTGTTTACGTTTTACAGAAACAAAATTTAAAACCACATGGCTCATTTCCATAAACTATAAGCTCTGAAAAAACAGCTCGCTCTTTGTGCGCTGATGCGGTTCAGCTTCTGTCGGACTAAAGGACAGGACTCACTTACTCCGCAAGTAAGTGAGCCGTAATTATCTGACAATCCATCAGGCGGTGCGGCTTTGTAGTTTACCAAAGTCATACTAAAACATTTGGACAGATTTTTGAGCGTAGCGCACCACATAAAATCAGTTTGAGGTCAGTAAACACAACCAGAATTAATACATAAGACGCACCGGATTATAAAACGCACTTTCGATTTTTGAGAAAAGTAAAGGATTTTAAGTGTGTCTTATAGTCCGAAAAATATGGTAGTTATCTCCTCCCTGCAGGCAGATATAAAAGGCAATGTCCACCAACGTCTGACCAGAACTGAAGAAGCAAATTGGATGAGCCGAGAAAAGGAATTTGCCCCCCAAAAAAGTCAACAAATTGAATTCCTCCTTTGCCGTTAATGTTAATGTAGGGTGACTAGATTTTTAAAATAAAACTGTGACGCCCTCGGTTAGGAATAGCTGGTAATAATAAAACTGTGAAAGTAATTAAGGAAAACTGTACTGTGAGTCAGCACAGTCACATTTTCTTTGTGTTTTGGTCATTTTTAATCAGATTCTCTGTATTTTACCTAAACAAATATCAATATACACCTCTCTTTACTGTTGGCAGGTATAAAATTGGTCAAAAATAGGGACACCTGGAACATTTCTTATATAAAACTGGGACAAATCATTACGTTTGGATAAATCTGCAAGGACAGGGGACACAGGGCTCAAAACTGGGACTGTCCCAGGTAAATGTGGACGTCTGGACACCCTATGTTAATGTTAACATTAATGTTGATGCTAAAGCAAAAGTGACACTATGAGACACCCACCTGTTCACTGTAGTGGCTGATGACCTCCCACATGAGTTTGTCTCTGCTGTAAAACTGATACTTCACCTCGAAAAACGCCAGTCTGAAAAACACGTGAGGATTATGGTCACCAACAGAACTTCATGACAGAGTCCAAAGTACCGTTAGTCACAAGAGCTGTGTTCCTCTTACTTGAATATGATGTCGTCCACGTCGGTGAGAGTGGCGCCGATACTTTTGAGCAGCAGGTTTAAAGACTGAACTGCAGCCGCCTCCTGAGACGGATCATCTCCACTGGAGCCCAGGGACAGACTCAGGTGCAGCTGTGGAGGATGAGAAAGAGGATTTTAAAAACAAACAGTAAAGGATAAATACAAATATTTATATTTGTGGGTGGTATTTTGATTATATTTGTATCTTTATGGTTTAAAATGAAAGTTACAAATGTGACTATGATTCTATGAATTCCTATTGACTGCCAGAGGATCTCTTGAGATTTTTTCACAAAGGCAGGAAGTTCTGCCCGGTAAGGTTTGCAGAACTTCTGGTTAATGGTTTTGTATGGCAAAATGTGTGTGTAAATGTCTGGCATATTCTTCAACAGCTTCATAAATCTGCCCCATCACCAGTGTTAGGAGTAACCGATGTGTCAGTTTTTAGACCCTTCGTCTGCTTCATTCGCACCGTCGCTGGAAGGAATCTCCAAGAATCACCACAGTTTGTCTTCGGAATTTCTTTTGTGGCGAACTGGTCGTGGATTCTCGTCCGCCATTGCAACAAACTTTGTGCGAACTGCGAGGAAGATACAGTTTGAAAAAGCCTCTAAGAACCGCCACATAAACCATGTAATCCCCGTGCGTTGACGAGTCAGTTACACTAGAAAGGTAGGGAGTTTGATTGACGACCTAACAGCCAATAGAAAATGAGGCAGCCTCGTTTTCTGCTGTTTACTCCACCAACGCAACGGTTCTTAGCGGCTTTTTTTGACCTATATCTTCCTCGCAGTTCGCACAAAGTTTGTTTCAATGGCAACAAGAATCCAGGAGCAGTTCGCCGCAAAAGAAAGTCCGTTTTTGAGGTCGCTGAAAGAAGAAGACAAGGGGAAAAGCAGCGAAACCAAACTAAGGTGATTCTTGAAGATTCATTCCAGCGATGGCGCGACTGAAGCAGACGAAGGGTCTAAAGACTGACGCACTGGTCCACAAATTACTCCTGGACAGGAAACTTCTGCTTATTATGAAAACGTACTTTATTTCCAAAAGTTAGACAAACGTTTTTCAGGACACCCCCTCCCCCCGCTCCTCACTTCTCCGTCTTGCCTAACCAACACTGTAGTTAGTTGTTTACAAGTCATGTGCAGCACCGGCTGTAAACAAACCTGTTTCTGGCGTAAAGGAGGAGGAGGGAGGAGGCGTTTCTACGTAGGAGCTGTAGGGGAGGGGGGGTGGTTTCACGCATGCGCAACATTTGAAAAAGGACAAACAGTCGCTGGATTTCTCGTTCCTTGGAAAATCCTCTATACAACCTTTAATGCTCAAACAAATGGAGTGCTTCAGTGCTTTAAACTGCGCCCTCTGGTGGTCAGAAGGGATAAAACAGCCAAGATGGAGTTGGTAGGACACACGTACCTTTATGGGCGAGATGTGGAAGTGCTCAAAGAAGCTGAGTCCGGTGATGTCGGTGAGAGACGCCTCCATGAGCTCAGGCTGCAGCATCTGAAGGTCCTTCTCTATCAACTTGGACTGGAACAAAACACAGACAAAGGGACAGTGTTGGGAAGGTGACTTTTAAAATGTAATCCCCTACAGATTACAGATTACATATCCCAAAATGTAGTTTGTAACGTAATCCATTAAAATACTTAAAGTGAGTAATGTAATCTGAATACTTTGGATTACTTGATTTGCTGTAGAGAAGCAAAGACGAGGATTTAGTAACATAAGATGTTTTATCTAAAAGACAGTAAGAAGCCCAGACTTTCCTTAAACAAATTCTAAATATTATTGATAGAAGAAGAGACACATCCACGCAGCATGATTTAGTCTTGGTTTAGTCCTGGTTTAGTCCTGGTTTAGCCCTGGTTTTAGACCTGGTTTAGTGCTGGTTTAGTCCTGGTTTAGTCCTGGTTTAGTCCTGTTTTAGTGTTTAGTCTGGTTTAGTCCTGGTTTTAGTCTGGTTTTAGTCCTGGTTTAGTCCTGGTTTACCTGTCCTGGTTTAGTCCTGGTTTAGCCCTGGTTTAGCCCTGGTTTAGCCCTGGTTTAGTCCTGGTTTTAGTCCTGTTTTTCCTGGTTTTCCTGGTTTCCTGGTTTTAGTCCGGTTTAGTCCTTTTTTAGTCCTGGTTTTAGTCCTGGTTTAGTCCTAGGTTTTAGTCCTGTTTAGTCCTGGTTTAGTCCTGGTTTAGACCTGGTTTTAGACCTGGTTTAGTCCTGGTTTTAGTCATGTTTTAGTGCTGGTTTAGTCCTGGTTTAGTCCTCGTTTAGACCTGGTTTAGACCTGGTTTTAGTCCTGGTTTTAGTCCTGGTTTTAGTCCTGGTTTTAGTCCTGGTTTTAGACCTGGTTTAGATCTAGTTTAGACCTGGTTTAGTTTCCGACAATGAGTGGAATTACAGAAAAAAATAAATAAAAAAGAGAGAGAGAAATAGCCCAAAATATACAGGAAAATCCCTCTGTGTAATCCATTTACTTCAACAAAGTAACTGTAATCCAATTACCACTCACTGAAACAGTAACTGTAACCGAATACAGTTACTCATAATTTGTACTCTGATTAACTCCGGTACTTGTAATCTGTTACTCCCCAACACTGCAAAGGGATGAGTATTAAAGACGAAGGAACTTAAAGGAAATGATCCGTACAAAAGTAAGTTCCACAGTTCCAAATGTTATAAAAATATGAAAACCAAACTGACTTTCTGTTTGTCGGCCTGAGGGTCTGCGGCCGGAGTGAACAGAGCCAAGATGGCGGAGAGGAAACCCTGGTCCACCTTCACCGCCATCTCCTGAACTAAGGCCATGAAATATCTGCAAGAGAGAGACAAAGAGAGAGACAAAGAGAGAGACAAAGAGAGAGACAAAGAGAGAGACAAAGAGAGAGACAAAGAGAGAGACAATGAGAGACAAACGTGAGGTGCACTTAAAGACACGATGTAATAAAAGAA
Source organism: Boleophthalmus pectinirostris (assembly GCF_026225935.1). Classification (NCBI taxonomy): domain Eukaryota; kingdom Metazoa; phylum Chordata; class Actinopteri; order Gobiiformes; family Gobiidae; genus Boleophthalmus; species Boleophthalmus pectinirostris. Next base: position 40,697,793 of record NW_026571140.1, read on the forward strand.
CAGAATAACAACAAAAACAATGAGAGAAATGTTCAGTGTGTTTTAAAAGATGAGTCTGAGAGAGAGACAGAGACAGAGAGAGAGATGTACAGAGAGAGAGAGACAGAGAGAAAGAAAGAGAGACAGAGAGAGAGAAGAGAGAGACAGAGAGAGAGAGAGACAGAGAAAGAAAGAGAAACAGAGAGAGAGAGAGACAGAGAAAGAAAGAGAAACAGAGAGAGAGAGAGACAGAGAAAGAAAGAGAAAAAGAGAGAGAGAGACACACAGAGAGACAGCCAGAGAGAGAGAGAAAAAGAGAAAGACAGAGAAACAGAGAGAAACAGAGAAAGAGAGAGAGTAACAAATGGAGAGAGTGAGACAGAGAGAGAGAGACAGAGATACACACACAGAGAGAGAAAGATGGAGAGAGGCAGAGAAAGAAAGAGAAACAGAGAGAGAGAGAGAGACAGAGAGAAAGAGAGAGAGAAAGAGAGACAGATAAAGAGAGAAAGAGATGTACAGAGAGACAGAGACAGAGAAAGAAAGAGAAACAAAGAGAGAGAGAGACACACAGAGAGACAGCCAGAGAGAGAGAGAAAAAGAGAAAGACATCTTTGTCTCTGAGAGAAAGAGAGAAAGAGAGAGAGAGAGTAACAAACGGAGAGAGTGAGACAGAGAGAGAGAGACAGAGATAGACAGAGAGAGAGAAAGATAGAGAGAGGCAGAGAAAGAAAGAGAAACAGAGAGAGAGAGAGAGAGAGAGAAAGATACACAGAGAAAGAGAGAGAGAAAGAGAGAGAGAGAGAAACAGAAACAAAGAAAGAGAGAGACACAGAGACAGAGATACACAGAGAAAGAAAGAGAAACAGAGATTCCTAAAGAGACAGACAGAGAGAGAGAGAGAGAGAAAGAAAGAGAAACAGAGAGAGAAACACAGAGAGAGACAGAGAGAGTGAGAGAAACAGAGAAAGAGACACAGAGAGATAGAGAAACAGTGACAACGAAAGAAAGAGACAGAGAGAGGCAAAGAAAGAAAGAGAAACAGAGAGAGAGACACAGAGAGAGACAGAGAGAGTGAAAGAAACAGAGACAGAGACAGAGAGAGAGATAGTAACAGATGGAGAGACAGTGACAGACAGAGAGAGGGAGACAGAGAGAGAGACACAGAGAGAGACAGAGAGAGAAAGATACACAGAGAGAGAGAGAGAGAGAGAGTAACAGAGACAAAGAAAGAAAGACAGAGAGAGGCAAAGAGAGAAAGAAAGAGAGAGAGAGAAAAACAGAAACAAAGAAAGAGAGAGACAGAGGGAGGGGGAGAGAGACACAGAGACAGAGATACGCAGAGAAAGAAAGAGAAACAGAGAGAGAGAAAGAGAGAGAGATAGTAACAGATGGAGAGACAGTGACAGACAGAGAGAGAGAAAGAGAAACAGTGAAAGAGTCAGAGAGAGAGAGAGAGACATAATAATCTAACAGAATAATAACAGAATAATGAATGAGAGAAATGTTCAGTGTTTTAAAAGATGAGTCTGAGAGAGAGAGAGACAAAGAGAGAGACAGACAGAGAAACAGAGAAGAGAGGACAGAGAGAGAAAAACAGAGACAGAGAAAGAGACACAGAAAGACAGAGAGAAAGATAGACTGAGAAATAGTGAGAGAGAGAGAGACAGACAGAGAAATAAAGAGAAACAGAGACAGAGAGAGAGACAGAGAGAGGCAGGGAAAGAAAGAGAAACAGAGAGAGACACACACAAACAGAGAGAGAGAGAGAAATAAAGAGAGACAGAGAAAGTGACAAAGAGACAGAGTCAAGAGAGCGTAAGAGAGACAGAGAAAGAAAGGGAAACAAAGAGAGAGAGCGATATAGAGAGAGAGAGAGAAAGAGAGAGACAATAATCTTACAGAATAAGGAATGAGAGAAACGTCCAGTGTGTTTTCAAAGCTGAGTCACAGAGAGAAAAAGAAAGAGATACACAGAGACAGAAACTGAGAGTGAGACAGAGACAGACACAAGGACACAGAGACAAAATAATAAAAGGATACTAACAAAAAAAAAAAAATGAATGAGAGAAAAGTTAAGATTGTTTTCAAAGCCGAGTGTGACTCACTTGAACTGCATGACGCTGCTGTGCTCGTTGAATCTGGTGATTATTGACACGTCGATAAAAGGCTTTGGTTCTGAGGAGAGGAAAAGACAGAGTTAGAGAAGATTTTTTTGTGGACTGTATTAATTAAATGTTTTTTAAATGGGGTCTGTTTTGATGTTTAACCCAGTTGCACTTTGTAGTGGGGCAAATGTGCTGTGACCTGAGCTTTCATGCAGTAAAAATACTTGGATTTCATATTTGCATGAATGGATCTGTGGAGCTGGCGGTTTGTAACGTTCATCTGACAAGGTAAATTAGATCAGTTTTACATCAGGGTCAGTCCCTATGAAATCAGCTGTTTTCAAGGAACCTTCCCTATGAGCCGTCTCAGATTTAGCTGAAAAAAAATTCAAAAAAATTCTAAAATTACCAAATGAAAGAATCTCAAATTTTAGCTCAATCCCTTGAGTCGTTCCTGAGTTATGGCCCGTTGAAATTTTGGTGCCATGTTCACTTTTTTGGAAGCCTTATTTTATAAGCATGTTTGAGAGAACATAACTTGTGTCTGTTGTCAAATATTGAGTATCTTTATTAATTTATTATTAAAATCTCACATTTGGTTGTAGCTGAATTTTTTATTTAATTTTTTTCCAATTTTTGATGTCCATCTATTTACTCCAAGCAGATATTTACAAACTAACTGTTGAACCTGAATATTTGAGAGAATGTCCACAGTGAGTCTCAAATATGGTCACAGACCAAATGTGACCTTTTAGGCCCCTTCTTTAGACCCTTGGCCCCTTCAAAGGGCCATAACTCAAGAACAACTGAAGGGATTGAGCTGAAATTTTAGATTCTTTCATTCGGTCATTTTAGAAATTTTTTGAATTTTTTTTTTAGCCAAATCTGAGATGGCTCATGGAGGAGGACGGCTGATTTCATATGGACGGACACATCATTGACACTGGTGTTGGCTCAGATCAAATCTTTAGTTCTTAAGATATGGATAACTGACAAAAAACAAAAGTCAAATGAACAAATACGCTGGTTTTGGTCCTTCTCCTCAGAGCAGTGACATCAGGTGTGGGAGCCAGACGGCTGAGCTGTGCAATTAATTCACTAATCGAACACAGAGCCGTACTATCCTTGGACTGTCTGTAAAGTCTGTATCAGGCTGTATAAAACCATTTAAACTCTTTTTATCAAGTGTTTTTTTTTACCTGAATCTAGAGCGATGGACTTTGGTGGTGGCACAGGGTGGAAGACGATGGGGAAGATGGCTCCAGGCAGCTGGTTGTCCACCTGGAATCAGAGTATAAAATCAGAAAAACCTCCAGCTTTTCAACACAAGCAGGCGGCGAACCGTTCATCAAAAAAGTTATAGTGCAAAGAAATTTAACAACAACTTTTTTCTCCACACATGGTCTGTCAGTCACATGT
>NW_026571140.1:40701798-40714298 GCF_026225935.1 Boleophthalmus pectinirostris
TTCTCCTTTGCCAAGTGGGAACTAAGCAAACTCCAGGTATGTTTTTGATGATGAAAAGTTAAAAAAGTCAATTTTGAATAATAGTTGTCCTTTTAAGACAACTACGGTTATTTTCAAGACCTGTACATTATATGGAGTTATGCTACAAACGACACCAAGGCTTATGTGTTGTCAGAATAATTTTTATTATCCCATATTTGCTAAATACTTGTGTGATATTCTATGCCTATGAGTTAACCATTTATGTACTACAATTCTTTTGATTTATAATGTACCAATCACTTGTATGAAAATGAATAACCTCTGTGTGTTTGACAACTGTGTGCAGTGTCCTGTCGCTCTCTAGTGAACCTCGAGATGATTCCTCACATGAAGCCAACTCCCACTGTCACACATGAAGAGTTATGATGGTGTCTGACCTAAGGCACCTCCTGATTGTTAATCATGTTTTATGTGTTTATACTATGCATAGCTTCATCAGTTTCTTATTATGTCTTGGCTGTTTCCCCTTCCCTTGAGAATTATCATTCTGTAACTAGGGCCTCCTAATGAAATAAAAAGAGGAGAACGGCCTTGAGTCATCAGAACGTGTGGAGACTGTTGGTTTTGATGCCCACTCTCTGCCCGTTCTCCTCGCGAGTAAAACTGAATTAATCTCTTGTCTTTCTTCTTGTTTTTAATGTTTAGATAAACCTAACATGTGTCCAAAATAACACATATTAAAGAGAATATTGAGCGCAACCTACCTTCCATGGGTTTAGTGACGATGCCTGTAACTCCTCCCACAACACCCTGAGGAAAGAAACAAACACAACATGGACATGAGCTTTAGTTTAGCTCACCAAACTAAAACAATGTCCCGGCTGCTTTCTGACCTTGAGGAGTCCCTTTCCCTCCTTTGGCCAAACTCTCCCCGAAGTCTTTGGGCGGTCGGTTCATCTCCTCTCTTCGTTTCTGTTGATATTCTTTGTCCATCGTGATCGCAGCCAGACCCTTCCCCACCGAGCCTGTGATCTTAGACACCATCCCTGCGGCGCCACCTGGGGGCAGGGAGACATGGACAGGCTGAAGAATACTGAAGATCGGCTCAGCATTAACATGATTCCCACCTTATAATACATTTCAGAGATTTCTGTGAATCTTTTAGCTTGGAATGAAAACTTACCAACAGTGTGTCCGAGCAGACTGCGCACTCCAATCACAAAACCTTCAGCAAACTCCTCTGGACCCTGAACTGCTCCTGTAAACACATTAACTTATTTTAACGTGGAGTCTGTTGTCAGGGCATCAGGGATTGGAACAAAACCAAATTTCAGCTGACAGTCAGTGTGCTTATTATTACCTGGAAGGGTTCGTAGAAGAAGGCCTCCACGCCCTCAGACAGACCTCGGATCAGACCAAACGGATTCCCCAAAACGTCCAGACCCAGAACCAGAACGTACATCTGCTTCAGGAACTGCAGCACAAAGACACAAAAGTATAATGTTAGAGGATCCTCAAAACAAAAGAAACAATGCCGATAGCTGCGTCAGGCCCAGAGCTGTGAAAGCAAACAAACTGTAAACAAGTAGGTCTGTTAGTCGTTTCAGAGTGCTGTTTCATAAGGCGCAATATAATATGTCAAATAAGATAAGATAAGATAAGATAATCCTTTATTGTCCCAGGGAGAAATTTGTCTTGGGACAGGGGGTCACACGCTTTATCAAAAAACAACACAACACAAAGCAGCACATAAACAAACATATAGAACAGAATAAATATGTGAACCACGAGTGATGCACAACGGGACCTTTAAATTACAAGCCCTTGCATTCTTGTATTCTATTAATTATTGCACATTCCCTAAGCCTTTTATAATTATTTTTTTAACTGCACTATGTGGTTTAGCAAATTTTCAAATTCACAAGCAATTCTCTCGTCTGTTTTCATACACAAGTCACACCAGATTATAAGGAGCATTAAGCAAAACAAACAGACGACACTTTGAGACGGATCCTTTAGTCCAGACGTCACGATCCATCGGCAGATCGTGGCGTAATTCTCCCGGCGTTGCTCTCTGTTTTGGTGAATGTAGATTATGAATGTGAATGTGGGTTGGATCATTTAAATTATTTTTTTTATTTCCTACGATATACAATATACATTTCTCCCAAACATACATTGAGTAATAATGTGTTTAATGCAGCTTTTGTGCACATTTGTTTACGTTTTACAGAAAGAAAATTTAAAACCACATGGCTCATTTCCATAAACTATAAGCTCTGAAAAAACAGCTCGCTCTTTGTGCGCTGATGCGGTTCAGCTTCTGTCGGACTAAAGGACACGACTCACTTACTCCGCAAGTAAGTGAGCCGTAATTATCTGACAATCCATCAGGCGGTGCGGCTTTGTAGTTTACCAAAGTCATACTAAAAACATTTGGACAGATTTTTGAGCGTAGCGCACCACAATAAATCAGTTTGAGGTCAGTTAACACAACCAGAATTAATACATAAGACGCACCGGATTATAAAACGCACTTTCGATTTTTGAGAAAAGTAAAGGATTTTAAGTGTGTCTTATAGTCCGAAAAATATGGTAGTTATCTCCTCCCTGCAGGCAGATATAAAAGGCAATGTCCACCAACGTCTGACCAGAACTGAAGAAGCAAATTGGATGAGCCGAGAAAAGGAATTTGCCCCCCAAAAAAGTCAACAAATTGAATTTCCTTTGCCGTTAATGTTAATGTAGGGTGACTAGATTTTTAAAATAAAACAGTGACGCCCTCGGTTAGGAATAGCTGGTAATAATAAAACTGTGAAAGTAATTAAGGAAAACTGTACTGTGAGTCAGCACAGTCACATTTTCTTTGTGTTTTGGTCATTTTTAATCAGATTCTCTGTATTTTACCTAAACAAATATCAATATACACCTCTCTTTACTGTTGGCAGGTACAAAATTGGTCAAAAATAGGGACACCTGGAACATTTCTTATATAAAACTGGGACAAATCATTGCAGGGACAGGGGACACAGGGCTCAAAACTGGGACTGTCCCAGGTAAATGTGGACGTCTGGACACCCTATGTTAATGTTAACATTAATGTTGATGCTAAAGCAAAAGTGACACTATGAGACACCCACCTGTTCACTGTAGTGGCTGATGACCTCCCACATGAGTTTGTCTCTGCTGTAAAACTGATACTTCACCTCGAAAAACGCCAGTCTGAAAAACACGTGAGGATTATGGTCACCAACAGAACTTCATGACAGAGTCCAAAGTACCGTTATTAGTCACAAGAGCTGTGTTCCTCTTACTTGAATATGATGTCGTCCACGTCGGTGAGAGTGGCGCCGATACTTTTGAGCAGCAGGTTTAAAGACTGAACTGCAGCCGCCTCCTGAGACGGATCATCTCCACTGGAGCCCAGGGACAGACTCAGGTGCAGCTGTGGAGGATGAGAAAGAGGATTTTAAAACAAACAGTAAAGGATAAATACAAATATTTATATTTGTGGGTGGTATTTTGATTATATTTGTATCTTTATGGTTTAAAATGAAAGTTACAAATGTGACTATGATTCTATGAATTCCTATTGACTGCCAGAGGATCTCTTGAGATTTTTTCACAAAGGCAGGAAGTTCTGCCCGGTAAGGTTTGCAGAACTTCTGGTTAATGGTTTTGTATGGCAAAATGTGTGTGTAAATGTCTGGCATATTCTTCAACAGCTTCATAAATCTGCCCCATCACCAGTGTTGGGAGTAACGTGTTATAAAAGTAACTAATTACTGTAATGCATTGCTTTTTGCTGTAACGCAGTAATGTGGCATTACAGAGAAAAAAAATTTAATATTTTACCCGGTACAAATATCAGTAACGCGTGTTACAATGCATTTTTACCCTGGATTGAAGTGGTGGGTTTCTCGTTTTTCTTCATATAAATTTGGTAAAATCACCGCAATATCAGCAGCGGTGAAACACCGGAGATGCACTCGTGTAGACCGTCAGGTGACCGTGGGCGAAAGGACCGGCGCAGAACTCCACGCTACACGGGGCTAACCGGAGCTGACGCCCAATCACGCCTTGCAGGCTTCTAAGGTCTAGTCCAAGATTAGTCCTGGTTTAGTCCTGGTTCAGTCCCGGTTTAGTCCCGGTTTAGTCCAGGTTTAGTCCTGGTTTAGTCCTGGTTTAGTCCTGGTTCAGTTCGTATTCAGTTCTGGTTCAGTTTTGATTTAGTCCTGGTTTAGTCCTGGTTTAGTCCTGGTTTAGTCCTGGTTCAGTCCTGGTTCAGTCCTGGTTCAGTCCTGGTTCAGTCCTGGTTCAGTCCATATAAGGCACAAAAGTTCAGCATCTTCGCAGTTATTTTGGTGAGAGTAACTTAAAAGTTCTGTAATATTCGTGTAATGTTTTACATTTTAAACACAGTAATATTGTAATGTAACTAATTACTTTGAAATGACAGTAACAAGTCATAAATAACACAATATAGTTTTAAAGTCACTTGCCCAACAGTGGTTATAAGTAATTCATTAATAAGTAACTTGTTAACTCAGACTGATTGTATAATTAAAATGAAATGAATTAATCAATTTCATGATGTAGATATTAGCACAGACAGAGAGATTTGTGCAGTTTGAATGTTACAGATGTTACATGTCGAGCATTCAAACTGCATAAATCTATCTCAATACCATTAAATACATTTTTAATTCTAGAATCAGTCTGAGTTAACACGTTTTGTGTCGTGTCGTTGTTGTTCCTTTAAAGGTTGTATAGAGGATTTTTTTGAAGGAAAGTGAAAATACAGCGACCGTCCTTTTTCAAATGTTGTGCATGTGTGAAACCACCTTCCTCCTCCACAGCTCTACAAGTAGAAACATCTCCTCCCGCCTCTTTATTCTAGAAATCATACTTGTTTACATCCAGTGCGCGTTCAGAATTACTGTTTGAAGTGACCTGTCTAGAAATAATTTAGCGACCGATGTGTCAGTTTTTAGACCCTTCGTCTGCTTCATTCGCACCGTCGCTGGAAGGAATCTCCAAGAATCACCTCAGTTTGTCTTCGCTCCTTTTCTCCTTCTCTTCTTCTTTCAGCGACCTCAAAAACGGACTTTCTTTTGCGGCGAACTGGTCGTGGATTCTCGTCCGCCGTTGCAACAAACTTTGTGCGAACTGCGAGGAAGCGACAGTTTGAAAAAGCCTCTAAGAACCGCTGCATAAACCACGTAATCCCCGCGCGTTGACGAGTCAGTTACACTAGAAACGTAGGGAGTTTGATTGACGACCTAACAGCCAATAGAAAATGAGGCAGCCTCGTTTTCTATTGGCTGATGTTTATCTGGCCTCAACACGTCCACAGTTGATAGATTTTCATCGTTTTTTTTTTTTTTTTTTTGGTCGTCATAATTACAAAGCTGCTGCGTCTCTGTAATGATATTTGAAACTTTCATTGACAATTTGAAACTGAAAAAAAATCCTCCATACAACCTTTAAGTTTTGGTCTTTCTTCTCTTGATAGCTGTGGATAAATTCTTCATGTTTGAATGTTTATCCTTTGTGGGCCTTGCTTACTGAAGATTTGGTGATGGGGCACATTTATGAAGATGGTGGAGAATACATGAAACATTTCCAGACATTTTGCCACAAAAAATCATTAACCAAATGTTCCGCAAACCTACAGCGGGCACTTACGGCCACTGTGAAACATGTCAATGAGGGTTATGGGAGTGAATCTGGTATTAAAGGTTGTATGGGGGATTTTTTTTTTGTTTCAAATTGTCAATGATAGTATTATAAAGGTGCAGTAGCCTTGTAATTATGATGACCAAAAAAAAGAGAATAAAAATTCATCAACTCTGGACGTGGTGGGGCTAAACATTTGCCAATAGATAACGACACTGCCTCGTTATCTGTGAGCTGACAGGCTGTCAATCAAACTCCCTACGTTTCTAGTGTAACTGACTTGCCTGCGCCGCCGGTACGTGGTTTACGTACGACTGTCACGCAGTCCACAGACGCAAGACGCACAGACGCTGTTTACTCCACCAACGCAACAGTTCTTAGCGGCTTTTTTTTAACCTATATCTTCCTCGCAGTTCGCACAAAGTTTGTTGCAATGGCGACAAGAATCCAGGAGCAGTTCGCCGCAAAAGAAAGTCAGTTTTTGAGGTCGCTGAAAGAAGAAGACAAGGGGAAAAGCAGCGAAGCCAAACTAAGGTGATTCTTGTAGATTCATTCCAGCGATGGCGCGACTGAAGCAGACGAAGGGTCTAAAGACTGACGCACTGGTCCACAAATTACTCCTGGACAGGAAACTTCTGCTTATTATGAAAACGTACTTTATTTCCAAGAGCTAGAAAAACGTTTTTCAGGACACCCGCTCCCCCCGCTCCTCACTTCTCCGTCTTGCCTAACCAACACTGTAGTTAGTTGTTTACAAGTCATGTGCAGCACCGGCTGTAAACAAACCTGTTTCTGGCGTAAGGAGGAGGAGGGAGGAGGCGTTTCTACGTAGGAGCTGTAGGGGAGGGGGGGTGGTTTCACGCATGCGCAACATTTGAAAAAGGACAAACAGTCGCTGGATTTCTCGTTCCTTGGAAAATCCTCTATACAACCTTTAATGCTCAAACAAATGGAGTGCTTCAGTGCTTTAAACTGCGCCCTCTGGTGGTCAGAAGGGATAAAACAGCCAAGATGGAGTTGGTAGGACACACGTACCTTTATGGGCGAGATGTGGAAGTGCTCAAAGAAGCTGAGTCCGGTGATGTCGGTGAGAGACGCCTCCATGAGCTCAGGCTGCAGCATCTGAAGGTCCTTCTCTATCAACTTGGACTGGAACAAAAACACAGACAAAGGGACAGTGTTGGGAAGGTGACTTTTAAAATGTAATCCCCTACAGATTACAGATTACATATCCCAAAATGTAGTTTGTAACGTAATCCATTAAAATACTTAAAGTGAGTAATGTAATCTGAATACTTTGGATTACTTGATTTGCTGTAGAGAAGCAAAGACGAGGAGAAATATAAGATGTTTTATCTAAAAGACAGTAAGAAGCCCAGACTTTCCTTAAACAAATTCTAAATATTATTGATAGAAGAAGAGACACATCCACGCAGCATGATTTAGTCTTGGTTTAGTCCTGGTTTAGCCCTGGTTTAGTGGTTTTAGTCTAGCTGGTTTTAGTCCTGGTTTAGTCCTGGTTTAGACCTGGTTTAGTCCTGGTTTTGGTTTAGTCCTGGTTTTAGTCCTGTTTTTAGTTTAGCTGGTTTAGTCCTGGTTTAGTCCTGGTTTAGTCCTGGTTTAGTCCCTGTTTTAGTCCTGGTTTTAGTGTCCTGGGCTGGTTTAGTCTTAGTCCTGGTTTAGTTTCCTGGTTTAGTTTTAGTCCTGGTTTAGTCCTGGTTTAGTCCTGGTTTAGTCCTGGTTTTAGTCCTGGTTTCCTGGTTTTAGTCCTGGTTTTAGTTTAGTCCTGGTTTAGTTAGCCTGGTTTAGCCCTGGTTTAGTCCTGGTTTTAGTCATGTTTTAGTGCTGGTTTAGTTCTGGTTTAGTCCTGGTTTAGTCCTGGTTTAGACCTGGTTTAGACCTGGTTTAGAGTCCTGGTTTTAGTCCTGGTTTTAGTCCTGGTTTTAGACCTGGTTTAGATCTAGTTTAGACCTGGTTTAGTTTCCGACAATGAGTGGAATTACAGAAAAAAAAAAAAAAGAGAGAGAGAGAAATAGCCCAAAATATACAGGAAAATCCCTCTGTGTAATCCATTTACTTCAACAAAGTAACTGTAATCCAATTACCACTCACTGAAACAGTAACTGTAACCGAATACAGTTACTCATAATTTGTACTCTGATTAACTCCGGTACTTGTAATCTGTTACTCCCCAACACTGCAAAGGGATGAGTATTAAAGACGAAGGAACTTAAAGGAAATGATCCGTACAAAAGTAAGTTCCACAGTTCCAAATGTTATAAAAATATGAAAACCAAACTGACTTTCTGTTTGTCGGCCTGAGGGTCTGCAGCCGGAGTGAACAGAGCCAAGATGGCGGAGAGGAAACCCTGGTCCACCTTCACCGCCATCTCCTGAACTAAGGCCATGAAATATCTGCAAGAGAGAGACAAAGAGAGAGACAAAGAGAGAGACAAAGAGAGAGACAAAGAGAGAGACAAACGTGAGGTGCACTTAAAGACACGATGTAATAAAAGAACAGAATAACAACAAAAACAATGAGAGAAATGTTCAGTGTGTTTTAAAAGATGAGTCTGAGAGAGAGACAGAGACAGAGAGAGAGAGACAGAGACAGAGAGAGAGAGAAACAGAGAGAGAGAGAGACAGAGAAAGAGAAGAGAGAAAGAGAACAGAGAAAGAGAGGAGAGAGCAGAGAGGAGACAAGAGAGAGAGAGAGAGAGAGAGACAGAGACAGAGAGAGAAAGAGAGAAGAGAGAAAGAAAGAGAAGAAAGAGAGAGAGACAGAGAGAGAGAGAGAGAGAGAGAGAAGAGAGAGAGAGAGAGAACAGAGAAACAAAGAGAGAGAGAGACACACAGAGAGACAGCCAGAGAGAGAGAGAGAGAGAGAAGAGAAGAGACAGAGAAACAGAGAGAGAGAGACAACAGAGAGAGACAAGAGAGAGAGAAACAGAGAAAGAGAGAAAGAGAGAGTAACAAATGGAGAGAGTGAGACAGAGAGAGAGAGAGAGAGAGAGAGAGAGAAGAGAGAGAGGCAGAGAAGAGAAAGAGAAACAGAGAGAGAGAGAGACAGAGAGAAAGAGAGAGAGAGACAAAGAGAGAGACGAGAGAGAGACAGAGAGAGAAAGATGTACAGAGAGAGAGACAGAGAAAGAGAAACAGAGAGAGAGAGACACACAGAGAGAGACAGAGAGAGAGAAAAAGAGAAAGAGAGAGAAAGAGAAAGAGAGAGAGAGAGAGAGTAACAAACGGAGAGAGAGAGAGAGAGAGAGACAGAGATAGACAGAGAGAGAGAGAAGAGAAGGCAGAGAAAGAAGAGAAACAGAGAGAGAGAGAGAACAGAGAGAAGAGAGAGAGAGAACAGAGAGAGAAAGAGAGAGAACAGAGAGAGAGACAGAGAGAGAGAACAGAGAGAGAGACAGAGAGAGAGAGAGAGAGAGAAGAGAAAGAGAACAGAGAGAGACAGAGAGAGAGAGAGAGAAACAGAGAGAGACACAGAGACAGAAAAGAGAGAGACAGAGACAGAGAAGAGAGAGAGAGAGAGAGAGAAGAAACAGAGAGAGAGAGAGAGAGAGAAGAACAGAGAAGAGACAGAGAGAGAGAGACAGTGGAGAGACAGAGACAGAGACAGAGAGAGAGACAGAGAAAGACAGAGAGAGAGAGAGAGAGAGAGTAACAGAGAGAAAAAGAAATACACAGAGAGAGAGAGAGAAAGAGAGAAAGAGAAACAAAGAAAGAGAGAGACAGAGGGAGGGAGAGAGACAGAGACACACAGAGAAAGAAAGAGAAACAGAGAAAGAGACACACAGAGAGATAGAGAAACAGTGACAAAGAAAGAAGAGAGACAGAGAGAGAGAGAGACAGAGAGAAGAGAAGACAGAGAAAGAGAGAAAAGAGAGAGAGAGAACAGAGAGAGAGAGAGATAGTAACAGATGGAGAGACAGTGACAGACAGAGAGAGAGAAAGAGAAACAGTGAAAGAGTCAGAGAGAGAGAGAGAGACATAATAATCGTAACAGAATAATAACAGAATAATGAATGAGAGAAATGTTCAGTGTTTTAAAAGATGAGTCTGAGAGAGAGAGAGACAGAGAGAGACAGACAGAGAAACAGAGAGAGAGACAGAGAGAGAAAAACAGAGAAAGAGACACAGAAAGACAGAGAGAAAGATAGACTGAGAAATAGTGAGAGAGAGAGAGACAGACAGAGAAATAAAGAGAAACAGAGACAGAGAGAGAGACAGAGAGAGGCAGGGAAAGAAAGAGAAACAGAGAGAGACACACACAAACAGAGAGAGAGAGAAATAAAGAGAGACAGAGAAAGTGACAAAGAGACAGAGTCAAGAGAGCGTAAGAGAGACAGAGAAAGAAAGGGAAACAAAGAGAGAGAGCGATATAGAGAGAGAGAGAGAGAAGAGAGAGACAATAATCTTACAGAATAAGGAATGAGAGAAACGTCCAGTGTGTTTTCAAAGCTGAGTCACAGAGAGAAAAAGAAAGAGATACACAGAGACAGAGAGACAGAAACTGAGAGTGAGACAGAGACAGACACAAGGACACAGAGACAAAATAATAAAAGGATACTAACAAAAAAAAAAAAAAATGAATGAGAGAAAAGTTAAGATTGTTTTCAAAGCCGAGTGTGACTCACTTGAACTGCATGACGCTGCTGTGCTCGTTGAATCTGGTGATTATTGACACGTCGATAAAAGGCTTTGGTTCTGAGGAGAGGAAAAGACAGAGTTAGAGAAGATTTTTTGTGGACTGTATTAATTAAATGTTTTTAAATGGGGTCTGTTTTGATGTTTAACCCAGTTGCACTTTGTAGTGGGGCAAATGTGCTGTGACCTGAGCTTTCATGCAGTAAAAATACTTGGATTTCATATTTGCATGAATGGATCTGTGGAGCTGGCGGTTTGTAACGTTCATCTGACAAGGTAAATTAGATCAGTTTTACATCAGGGTCAGTCCCTATGAAATCAGCTGTTTTCAAGGAACCTTCCCTATGAGCCGTCTCAGATTTAGCTGAAAAAAAATTCAAAAAACTTCTAAAATTACCAAATGAAAGAATCTCAAATTTTAGCTCGATCCCTTGAGTCGTTCCTGAGTTATGGCCCGTTGAAATTTTGGTGCCATGTTCACTTTTTTGGAAGCCTTATTTTATAAGCATGTTTGAGAGAACATAACTTGTGTCTGTTGTCAAATATTGAGTATCTTTATTTTAATGTATTATTAAAATCTCAATTTGGTTGTAGCTGAATTTTTTATTTTATTTTTTTTCCAATTTTTGATGTCCATCTATTTACTCCAAGCAGATATTTACAAACTAACTGTTGAACCTGAATATTTGAGAGAATGTCCACAGTGAGTCTCAAATATGGTCACAGACCAAATGTGACCTTTTAGGCCCCTTCTTTAGACCCTTGGCCCCTTCAAAGGGCCATAACTCAAGAACAACTGAAGGGATTGAGCTGAAATTTTAGATTCTTTCATTCGGTCATTTTAGAAATTTTTTGAATTTTTTTTTCAGCCAAATCTGAGATGGCTCATGGAGGAGGGCGGCTGATTTCATATGGACGGACAGATTATTGACACTGGTGTTGGCTCAGATCAAATCTTTAGTTCTTAAGATATGGATAACTGACAAAAAACAAAAGTCAAATGAACAAATACGCTGGTTTTGGTCCTTCTCCTCAGAGCAGTGACATCAGGTGTGGGAGCCAGACGGCTGAGCTGTGCAATTAATTCACTAATCGAACACAGAGCCGTACTATCCTTGGACTGTCTGTAAAGTCTGTATCAGGCTGTATAAAACCATTTAAACTCTTTTTATCAAGTGTTTTTTTTACCTGAATCTAGAGCGATGGACTTTGGTGGTGGCACAGGGTGGAAGACGATGGGGAAGATGGCTCCAGGCAGCTGGTTGTCCACCTGGAATCAGAGTATAAAATCAGAAAAACCTCCAGCTTTTCAACACAAGCAGGCGGCGAACCGTTCATCAAAAAAGTTATAGTGCAAAGAAATTTAACAACAACTTTTTTCTCCACACATGGTCTGTCAGTCACATGTGTGTGTTTGAAAAGATGAATCCGACCTGTAGCCAGTGCAGTTGAGCTCTGAGGCTGCGCTGGTGCTCTGACTTCTTAAACTCCACCTGGATCCCAGACAGGAAGTTCCTCCTGATCGGACACTTCACGGGCTGATGCATCATCATGTTTGTGCCGCTCAAGTTCACCTGGAGATAGAGAATAATATTATATTAAACACAAAAAAGAGACAGACACAGAACTGCATTTTAAAAGGGCAATTGAACAGACGTGAGACACAAATTGCCACAAGACTTTTTTCTGTTTTTCGAATGGGAAAAAGTGATCTTCCTGTTCCTCCGAGACTTGTGCATGTAGATGTCACTTGTCTGGCTGATTCTGTGTTTTATGAAGACGACTGAGAAGACTTCAAATGCCACCAAAAAGAAAATCCGAATTTGCAGATTTACAAACTGCAAGTCGTGAAATCTGCAGATGAAAACGATAATCGAGCAGCAGAAAGAAAGTTTGGAGAGAGAGAGAAACTTGTGACACCGGGAGGATGAACCATGAAACTTTCCTGAAGTCACTGGATGGATGGACAAAGCCTGGACTTCAGTGACACCGAAACCATCCTGTCGGGATTCAGAAAGACCCGAATAATTCTAACTGGAACTGATGCTGAGTCTGACGACAACGACACAGAAGAGGAAGCGTCGCTCTGTTTACCTCCGGAGGTCGAGGAGTTGCTCAGAAGTGACACCGAGGATGAAGAATTGAATGGATTTAGTGATTTGGAGTGAGATGGAGAGTTTGTT
>NW_026571140.1:40719298-40844298 GCF_026225935.1 Boleophthalmus pectinirostris
ATTTATTAAGTATTTTAATATTTAAATTACGGGCAATATGTAATATACTAAAGAATTTTACCTTCGAGGGCACGTGCAATACATTGTTAGAAAAGCACTTATAGTAATTTTAGCTTCATATCTCTACACTGGCATCTTAACTAAACAAGGCAGCGTGCAATCCAACATCCTTTACTTGACCTGTGTCTGTTGTTCTTGTGACTGACCAGCTCTTTGTGTCTGTCTATTTTGTATTATTGTATTGTCTGTCGGGTGTATTGTTTTTAACTGTGATTTTGTTTTATGATTACATCAACCTGCCTAGGGACAGCAGCAGATGGAAATTAGCCTTGGGCTATAATCTGATAACATATTTACATTCATGTATATGTTCATTAATGTGTTTTGTCCCTATTTTTTAAATAAATAAATAAAATAAATAAAATTTTGAAAAAACAAATGAACAAATGATACACGGATTATTAAGATAAAATTACAACACTGATTTATCGCTAATCCTAAAATACAAAATACTGACAAACAGGGAGTGCGTAACGTCAACTTTAAGGACTAATCTAAAGGGTTTTTTTGGGTACTTTTGATTTGTACATTTACATTTATACACAGTAATTAAACCTTATTGACATCAGTCTCTTGCTCTTTTCTCTACTTATTTAGAACATATTATAATCATTCATATTTTTTGCTCTTTGTTATTATATTATATGGTGATCTGTGAGGTCCTGTGTCCAAATAAGTCTAAATTATGAAAAAACAACTAATATTATTTTAAGAGTCGACTATTCACAATTATTCCAGTTACTTGCTGCAGCCGAAATCATGCTTACTGAGAAAAGACTAGTGCTTAAAGGTTGTATAGAGATTTTCAAGGAACGAAAATCCAGCACTGTTTGTCCTTTTTCAAATGTTGCGCATGCGTGAAACCCCCCCTCCCCTACAGCTTCCTACGTAAAACGCCTTCTCCCGCCTCCTCTTTACGCCAGAAACAGGTTTGTTTACAGCCGGTGAGCTTGACTTGTAAACAACTACTACAGTGTTGGTTAGCAAGGCGGAGAAGTGAGGAGCGGGGGAGCGGGTGTGCGGACATTTCGTTCGCGGACGAGAATGAGGAGCAGGGAGAAGAGCGGAGCAGGAGAGGAGAGAGGAGAGAGGAGAGGGGAGCGGTGCGCGGAGATTCCGTGCCAGAATGAGGAGAAGGGGAAGAGCGGAACGGGCAGCGGGGACAGGAGTAGGAAAGGGGAGCAAGAAGGTTGCGCGGAGATTCAGTGCGAATGAACTAGCTACAACACGCAGCAGCAAGCGGACTCTTTCTTTGCCTCTTGAAATTACGTTTTCAGACATAGGATATCGCTTTCGTGTCCTGAAAAACGTTTGACTAGCTCTTGAAATAAAGTACGTTTTCATAATAAGCAGAAGTTTCCTGTCCAGTAATTTGTGGCCAGTGCGTCAGTCTTTAGACCTGCGTCTGCTTCAGTTGCGCCATCGCTGGAATGAATCTACAAGAATCACCTTAGTTTGGCTTCGCTGCTTTTCCCCTTGTCTTCTTCTTTCAGCAATCTCAAAAACGGACTTTCTTTGCGGCTAACTGCTCCTGGATTCTTGTCTGCCATTGCAACAAACTTTTGCCAACTGCGAGAAGATATGGTCAAAAAAAGCCGCTAAGAACTGTTGCGTTGGTGGAGAAACAGCGCTGTGCGTCTTGCGTCTGTGGACTGCTGACAGGCGTACGTAAACCACGTACCGGCGGCGCAGCAAGTCAGTTACACTAGAAACGTAGGGAGTTTGATTGATAGCCTGTCAGCTAACAGACGAGGCAGTGTCTTACTATTGCAAATGTTTAGCTACAGAGTTGATGATTTCTTTTTTTTTGGTCATCATAATTAAAACTGCACCCTATAATTATCAGAAACTTGAAACAAAAAACAAAAAAAAATCTATACAACCTTTAAGGTAAACTTTAAAGCCCCAAACAAACACGTCTCTGGTCTTTTTCTCGACCTACTTTGTCGAAAAACCTTTGCGTACCTCTGTCTGTAGCTGATGTGGGCTCTGGGCGTGTGGTTTATGACCAGAGCCGGAGCAGATCCTTCATAATAATCACTGAAGCTGATGACTGAGGAGTGGTCTGCGATGTTGATCTCCACTATGACCCCCCCACACTGAAAAACAAACGATCACAGATGTGTAAGAGACTTTTAAAACAGAACTATGACCCCCTCCACACTGAACAAACGACAAAAGACATGTAAGGAATCAGTGTATCATTTGTTCGTTCGTTTTCAATAGTAAAACCAAAAATAAGAAAACGAAAAAAAAAAAAAAAATTCTTCATTATTTGTCTCCAAAACCAAAATGGAAAAAAAAAACAAAAAAAAAAAACCCAAAAAACAGATAACGATTAGATTTTCATTTTAAATTAATAATGGAAAAAACGGATAACAACCGTTTACCGTTTTTCCGTGACTTAAACTGCGATGCTGGACTGAACCAGGACTGAACCAGGACTAAACCGGTCTCAGTCCCGGTCTCAGTCCCGGTCTCAGTCCCGGTCTGGTCCAGGTCACAATCCTGGTCTCAGTCCTGGTCTGGTCCCAGTCTCAGTCCTGGTTTGGTCCTGGTTTCGGTTCTGGTCCTGGTCCAGTCCTAGTCTCAGTCCTGGTTTGGTCCCAGTCTTGTTCCTGTCTCAGTCCTGGTCTCAGTCCTGGTCCGGTCCCGGTCTCAGTTCTGGTCTGGTCCTGGTCTCAGTCCCTAGTCTCAGACCTGGTTTGGTCCCGATCTTGTTCCTGGTCTCAGTCCTAGTCTCAGTCTGGTCTTGGTCTTGTCGTCCCGGTCGTGGTCTTGGTCCCGGTCTCAGTTCTGGTCTTGTTCCTGGTCTCAGTCCTAGTCTGTTCCCAGTCTCGGTCCTGGTTTGGTGCTGGTTTGGTCCTGGTTTGGTCCTGGTTTTCGGTCCTGGTCTCGGTCCTCGTCTTGGTCCTGGTCTCAGTCCTAGTCTCAGTCCTGGTTTGGTCCCAGTCTTGTTCCTGGTCTCAGTCCTGGTCTAAGTCGTGGTCCGGTCCCGGTCTCAGTTCTGGTCTTGGTCCTGGTCTCAGTCCTAGTCTGGTCCCGATCTTGTTCCTGGTCTCAGTCCTAGTCTCAGTCCTGGTCTGGTCCCAGTCTCGGTCCCAGTCTCGGTCCTGGTCTTGGTCGTGGTCCTGGTCTCAGTCCTGGTCTCGTTCATTGTTCATTTTTTCCATTCTTCATTTAAACAAAAAATCGAAAACTGAAAAAAATGAATCGTTACCTGTTTTTTCATTTTGGTTTTGGAGACAAATAATGAAGAAAATATATTATATATTTTTTTTTTTCGGTTTCTTTTTTTGGTTTTAGTTTGAAAAACGAGTGAGCGAATGATTGTAAGTGACTATTAATACAGAACTATAGCCCCACCACACTGAAGAGACGGGGAACAAGGAAACACAGAAATGTAATACAGCTCGATCAATGAAGCAGTGAGCGTCTGAAGTCATATTTATGGAGAGTTTGTGTAACTGTTCTCACCATGTCCAGTTTGAGCAGAGTGCCCCTGTCCTGTTTGTTGAAGAAAAACGGTCTGGAGGGAAAATCTGAGCCCACGACTCTCACACAGAGCTGTCCTGAACGGCTTCTCCGGCCACAGAGGCACACACTGAGGAAGAAAGATGAGAAATGCGTTAGTGCTGCTCGGTTTGAACCACCAACCTGTGTTAGTTACTTGATATTCAACTGTCCTACATTACACAAATTGACTCTTGTGAGCTTTAAGTCATGCTGTAATGCTGTTAAAGGTTGTATGGAAGATTTTTTTTTGTTTCAAATTGTCAATGATAGATTATAGATGCAGTAGCCTTGTAATTATGATGACCAAAAAAAAAGAGAATAAAAATTCATCAACTCTGGACGTGGTGGGGCTAAACATTTGCCAATAGATAACGACACTGCCTCGTTATCTGTGAGCTGACAGGCTGTCAATCAAACTCCCTACGTTTCTAGTGTAACTGACTTGCCTGCGCCGCCGGTACGTGGTTTACGTACGCCTGTCACGCAGTCCACAGACGCAAGACGCACAGACGCTGTTTACTCCACCAACGCAACAGTTCTTAGCGGCTTTTTTTGACCTATATCTTCCTCGCAGTTCGCACAAAGTTTGTTGCAATGGCGACAAGAATCCAGGAGCAGTTCGCCGCAAAAGAAAGTCCAGTTTTTGAGGTCGCTGAAAGAAGAAGACAAGGGGAAAAGCAGCGAAGCCAAACTAAGGTGATTCTTGAAGATTCATTCCAGCGATGGCGCGACTGAAGCAGACGAAGGGTCTAAAGACTGACGCACTGGTCCACAAATTACTCCTGGACAGGAAACTTCTGCTTATTATGAAAACGTACTTTATTTCCAAGAGTTAGACAAACGTTTTTCAGGACACGAAAGCGATATCCTATGTCTGAAAACGTAATTTTCAAGGCAAAGAAAGAGTCCGCTTGCTGCTGCGTGTTGTAGCTAGTTCATTCGCACTGAATCTCTGCGCAACCTTCTCTGCTCCCCTTTCCTGCTCCTGTTCCCCGCTGCCCGATCCGCTCTTCTCCCCGCTCCTCACTTCTCCGTCTTGCCTAACCAACACTGTAGTTAGTTGTTTACAAGTCATGTGCAGCTCACCGGCTGTAAACAAACCTGTTTCTGGCGTAAGGAGGAGGAGGGAGGAGGCGTTTCTACGTAGGAGCTGTAGGGGAGGGGGGGTGGTTTCACGCATGCGCAACATTTGAAAAAGGACAAACAGTCGCTGGATTTCTCCTTCCTTGGAAAATCCTCTATACAACCTTTAACTCCTCAAAAACGGACCTGGAGTTGTGTTTTGTTTCATTCGCACATGTTTGAGTAACACTTGATTATTAGTCTGTCTGCATCTCCAAAGCTCAAAATGCTCTGTTCCACCTTGTGATGTCATGAAGCGATGGTTTTCACAGCTACCTTTTGTCTTTAGTTCAGTAGAGATCGTCAGTTCCAGAGCTGAAATCATCCAAATGATTCTAGTGAAGGTGTGTGGACTTTAAAAACATAGTGGAGCACATCCTGTCTTACCACATGACACAAAGTGGAACAGAGTGTTTTCAGTTTGAGAGAAGAACTCAGCCTAAAGCTCCATTCAGACCAGAGCATCAAAAAATGTCCCGGACGCTTTTGCATTTGAGTTCAGATGCCCCTGACGACGTGGACCAACGGGAGAAACATACTTGACACGTTTCCAGGCGTCTGTTGCCCTGGAAACAAGTGCCCGGTCACAGTCTTCTCCTGGAACAATGGACCATGTTGAGAGAGAAACTTTAGTGTTTTTATTACATAAAACCATCAGTGGAGGAGATCAGCTCAGTGGTTGTGGCATATACATATTTATACTCCGCTAATGACGCTGGTGTAGTCCTGGTGTAGTCCTGGTGTAGTCCTGCTGTAGTCCTGGTGTAGTCCTGGTATAGTCCTGGTAGTCCTGGTGTAGTCCTGGTGTAGTCCTGGTATAGTCCTGGTGTAGTCCTGGTGTAGTCCTGGTGTAGTCCTGGTATAGTCCTGGTATAGTCCTGGTATAGTCCTGGTGTAGTCCTGGTATAGTCCTGGTGTAGTCCTGGTATAGTCCTGGTGTAGTCCTGGTGTAGTCCTGGTGTAGTCCTGGTATAGTCCTGGCTGTAGTCCTGGTGTAGTCCTGGTGTAGTCCTGGTGTAGTCCTGGTGTAGTCCTGCTGTAGTCCTGGTGTAGTCCTGGTGTAGTCCTGCTGTAGTCCTGGTGTAGTCCTGCTGTAGTCCTGGTATAGTCCTGGTATAGTCCTGCTGTAGTCCTGCTGTAGTCCTGGTGCAGTCCTGGTGTAGTCCTGC
This sequence comes from Boleophthalmus pectinirostris, assembly GCF_026225935.1. Taxonomy (NCBI): domain Eukaryota; kingdom Metazoa; phylum Chordata; class Actinopteri; order Gobiiformes; family Gobiidae; genus Boleophthalmus; species Boleophthalmus pectinirostris. Next base: position 40,725,166 of record NW_026571140.1, read on the forward strand.
TGTAGTCCTGGTATAGTCCTGGTGTAGTCCTGCTGTAGTCTTGGTGTAGTCCTGGGTAGTCCTAGTCCTGGTGTAGTCCTGGTGTAGTCCTGCTGTAGTCCTGGTATAGTCTTGGTGTAGTCTTGGTGTAGTCCTGGTGTAGTCCTGCTGTAGTCCTGCTGTAGTCCTGCTGTAGTCCTGGTGTAGTCCTGGTGTAGTCCTGCTGTAGTCCTGCTGTAGTCCTGGTGTAGTCCTGCTGTAGTCCTGCTGTAGTCCTGGTGTAGTCCTGCTGTAGTCCTGGTATAGTCCTGGTATAGTCCCTGTAGTCCTGGCTGTAGTCCTGCTGTAGTCCTGGTGTAGTCCTGCTGTAGTCCTGGTGTAGTCCTGCTGTAGTCCTGCTGTAGTCCTGCTGTAGTCCTGCTGTAGTCCTGGTGTAGTCCTGCTGTAGTCCTGGTGTAGTCCTGTAGTCCTGTGTAGTCCTGGTGTAGTCCTGCTGTAGTCCTGCTGTAGTCCTGGTGTAGTCCTGGTGTAGTCCTGGTGTAGTCCTGGTGTAGTCCTGGTATAGTCCTGCTGTAGTCCTGGTATAGTCCTGGTGTAGTCCTGGTATAGTCCTGCTGTAGTCCTGCTGTAGTCCTGGTGTAGTCCTGCTGTAGTCCTGGTGTAGTCCTGCTGTAGTCCTGGTGTAGTCCTGGTATAGTCCTGCTGTAGTCCTGCTGTAGTCCTGCTGTAGTCCTGGTGTAGTCCTGGTGTAGTCCTGGTATAGTCCTGCTGTAGTCCTGGTATAGTCCTGGTGTAGTCCTGGTGTAGTCCTGGTATGTCCTGTATAGTCCTGCTGTAGTCCTGTGTAGTCCTGGCTGTAGTCCTGCTGTAGTCCTGGTAGTCCTGGTGTAGTCCTGGTGTAGTCCTGGTGTAGTCCTGGTATGTAGTCCTGGTGTAGTCCTGGTGTAGTCCTGGTGTAGTCCTGGTGTAGTCCTGTCCTGTAGTCCTGGTATAGTCCTGGTAGTCCTGCTGTAGTCCTGCTGTAGTCCTGGTGTGTAGTCCTGGTGTAGTCCTGTAGGCTGTAGTCCTGCTGTAGTCCTGGTGTAGTCCTGCTGTAGTCCTGGTATAGTCCTGGTGTAGTCCTGGTGTAGTCCTGCTGTAGTCCTGGTGTAGTCCTGCTGTAGTCCTTGCTGTAGTCCTGGTGTAGTCCTGCTGTAGTCCTGCTGTAGTCCTGGTGTAGTCCTGGTGTAGTCCTGCTGTAGTCCTGCTGTAGTCCTGCTGTAGTCCTGCTGTAGTCCTGCTGTAGTCCTGCTGTAGTCCTGCTGTAGTCCTGCTGTAGTCCTGCTGTAGTCCTGCTGTAGTCCTGGTGTAGTCCTGGGTAGTCCTTGGTGTAGTCCTGTACTGTAGTCCTGGTGTAGTCCTGGTGTAGTCCTAGTCCTGTGTATCCTGTGTCCTGCTGTAGTCCTGTAGTCCTGGTGTAGTCCTGCTGTAGTCCCTGTGTCCTGGTGTAGTCCTGGTGTAGTCCTGCTGTAGTCCTTGTAGTCCTGTGTAGTCCTGGTGTAGTCTGCTGTAGTCCTGGTGTAGTCTGCTGTAGTCCTGGTGTAGTCCTGCTGTAGTCCTGGTGTAGTCCTGGTGTAGTCTGGTGTAGTCTGGTGTAGTCCTGCCTGTAGTCCTGGTGTAGTCCTGGTGTAGTCCTGGTGTAGTCCTGGTGTAGTCTGGTGTAGTCCTGCTGTAGTCCTGGTGTAGTCCTGCTGTAGTCCTGTAGTCCTGGTGTAGTCCTGGTGTAGTCCTGCTGTAGTCCTGTACTGTAGTCTGCTGTGTAGTCCTGGTACTGTAGTCTGCTGTAGTCCTGGTGTAGTCCTGGTGTAGTCCTGGTGTAGTCCTGCTGTAGTCCTGGTGTAGTCCTGCTGTAGTCCTGCTGTAGTCCTGGTGTAGTCCTGTGTAGTCCTGCTGTAGTCTGCTGTGTCCTGCCTGTAGTCCTGGTGTAGTCCTGCTGTAGTCCTGGTGTAGTCCTGTAGTCCTGGTAGTCCTGGTGTAGTCTTGGTGTAGTCCTGTATAGTCCTGGTAGTCCTGCTGTAGTCCTGTGTAGTCCTGTGTAGTCTGTGTAGTCCTGGTGTAGTCTGGTGTAGTCCTGCTGTAGTCCTGGTGTAGTCCTGCTGTAGTCCTGCTGTAGTCCTGCTGTAGTCCTGGTGTAGTCCTGGTGTAGTCCTGCTGTAGTCCTGGCAGGTCAGTGGTTGTGGCTTGTATATGTTTATACTCTGCTAATGTTTGTGAGTCTCCGCTTCTCGGGTCTTTCTCTTTCTTCTCCTTCTTCCGGGCAATAACGTCGGTACATCACTGAATAGTCGTCCCTGATTGGTTGACGTGGAGCGTCCAACGTCAGAAGTTGAGCATTTTCAACATCTGTCGCCTGAAGACGTGCTGCAAAAACACAGGACGCCCTGAACGCACGTGCACGTAGACTTTGCATATAAACTGGACACCCTGACGCTCCGGTCTGAACGGACATTTAATATGCAGGGTTTGTGTATGACAAATGTGTGAATGAAAAAGCGATCAGAAAATACCGTAATATGAGCCCTCTAAATGCACATGTATCTGGTTGCCGTGGTTACCTCAGTGGAGGACATGTAGTGCCAGCGTACGGAGCTCTGGTTGATGAGCTCTCCCACCTCCAGCTCGTACGACGTCTTGTTGACCACGGTGAAGAACGGACTCATGCTCACGATCCTGGTCAGGTTAAAACTGCTCATCTGGATCCCAACGCCGACCTGAGAACGCACGGAAACATCTGGAATTATCCCAAACAGGCAAATAATACGGATAATAATCGGACCTCATCCGGATTTACACCCCCGCGCGCTCTGAGGTCCGAGGGCTTTTAACACCGCGTCACTTGTGTGGTCCTCTGTGTCTTTTATTTATTTCAATTTATTTAACTAATTTATTGCTATTTTATGATTTTAATGGTTTTGCTTTCATTTGATTTTCACTGGTTTGATCACATTTTAGCAATTTCTCCATGCAGCACTTTGGAAACTGTTTTGTTTGTAAAATGTGCTGTAGAAATAAAGTGGATTTGGATTTGGAAGTGAATTAACAATGCCTTCTGTAGCTTTTCTCGTGGGTTTGTTCATTCCTCAGTCATAATTTTATACATTTCTGTGGAGTAAAGAGTGGAGAGATGCATTTAGACATTTGCTGGAGACTTACCAGGAAGTCCATGTTGTTGGCCGGACAGCGCACACAGCCGTAGCTCCCCACTGTGTCCAGAGAAAAGGGCTCAGACCAGGAGCTCGTGGAGATACAGAGCTGCAGCTGGAACGGAAGAATAAATGTCTTTTACATCAAGTCTGACTTAAATGTTTAATACAGAGAAAAATGATGAAAAGCAACACACCCAAAGCCAAATCAAAGAGATGAAAAAGATCCAAGCAAATGATCTCAAATGCTCCAAAGGTTTAAAAAAATGAAGTTCCAGAATAAAATAGAGATTGAGGTAGAGCTGCGTAGAGTAAAGTGTTCACTGGGCGGCAGAAGCTCAGTTGGTAGAGCGGTTCAAATCCCGCTTTCGACATAAACATCATTGGTTGAGCGCCCCCAGTGTCTGTGTACACCGGTGTGTGAATGTGTGAGTTCTTCCTTAACGTAAAGCAGTTTGAGCCTTGAAAGTCTCACACGCCACATTCATACTAGACCAGGGGTGTTCACACTTATTCATCATGCGAGCTACTTATAAAATGACCAAGTCAAAATGATCTACCTCATACAAAGTCAAGCAAACTGCACTGAAACACTCTGTGCCCCTTTGTTGGACCCTCCCCCACAGTTTGAGAACCTCTTCTTTAAGAGAACTTCCTCTGGCACTTTACACAAAACTGTGAAAAAAGTGAAGGAAGATTTTTAAACCTGTTTTTTAAAGTTCCAAACTGGAGTTACATTCTTTTCTGGTTTTGCAGTGATATTTACCAGCCTCTGCACGTTTACCATTTGTCACTTTTGTTAGACAAACTTCAGCCAAATGTGGCAGTAGGTCTGTTCTGTAGATCCGCTCTATGCTGTAGACCTGCTTTGTGCCAACACTGGAACACAAATTTAGACTGGTTTTTGCTTCACGTTTGGTCTTGCTCTTCTAATCAGCCGCACTGTGGGAGGGGCTTGTGTTGGCTGTACGCAGGAAGGAGCGAGAGCGTGAAAAGGCGAGGGGCGGCGTGCTGACGTGGGCAGATGGACAGGTAGGATGTTTAGGAAGTTGAACCTGCCCTGTGATGCACGCTGGTACACGAGGGCACACGCTGTCGCAGACGAGCCGTGCATAGGGAGCGTGTGTGTTTGTGATGCGCCGTAGAGTCTCCGCGGGTTTCAAATGAGCGCACAGGCTGCACTGAGACGCCCCACACGCTCCTGCACCCGCTACAAGTTTATTACCAACAGCAGCGGCCGTAATGAAATATGATCACACTTGTTGAGTGTCAGACCTCGAGTGAGAGACAAGACCGAGTCCAAACGCGATCGAGTCCGAGAAGAGTACTAAGACACACCCACACCCACACGACCTTGGCGATCGACTGGTAGATCGGGATCGATGTGTTGGGCACCCCTGTACTTGACTCTATGGTGATTACTGTGTTATTAGGTTCTTTTTACAGACCAAGAGTTTTTTTCATACCTGACAGTTTCGATGGCTCACTAGTGGTCTTCTTCAGAGTCACGTGATGTTGCTGTGACGTGTCGTTCAGCTGATTTAAACAGGTTTTGGCGCTGTCTTCGTACCGGTGGAGGCAGGACGACAGCGCCATCTGCAGTCCCACTTCCTCAGGACAGTATCCCAGGTGTGTGAGAGTAAAAAAACCCTCGTCCCAGTTTATCGTCCCGTGGGCACATTTCCGTATTTCGATTGCTTCTTTAATCCAGCAGCGATGTTTGTTTTCCTCTGTCCCAATGATGTTTGCTCCGTCCCAGTCCAGAATGTGGTTCTCTCTTTTACAGTGGGTCAGAAACGGCCGATTTGAGTTGTTCCTGTTCTGCTTTGTGTTTTGTTGCTCGTGTTTCGCCTTCGCTGTTTCCTTCTTGCATTCTGTTCTATGTTCCTTTTGTTGTGTAGTGAACGCCCTCCCTGGAATACAACTCAACTCATACAACTCAAATCGGGCATTTCTGACCACTGTAAAAGAGAGAACCATATCATGGACAGGGACAGAGCAAACATCACTGGGACAGAGGAAAACAAACATCGCCGCTGGATTAAAGAGGCAATCGAAATACAGAAACATGCCCACGGGACGATGAACCGGGACGAGGGGCTTTTTTACTCTCACACACCTGTCCTGAGGAAGTGGGACTGCAGATGGCGCTGTCGTCCTGCCTCCACCGGTAGGAAGACAGAGACAAAACCTGTTTAAATCAGCTGAACGACACGTCACAGCAACATCACATGACTCTGAAGAAGCCCACTAGTGATCAGTCGAAACTATCAGGTATGAAAACAAACTCTTGGTCTGTAAAAAGAAACTAACATAAAATATTGGAAGACCAAATGAACCTCATCGGTCTATGGTGATGATTGTTATTCTTCTCACCTTGCTCTTACTAAACAGGTTCTTCTTCTTAAACGAGAAGAGTATGATGTCCCTGCAGTCTGCGGGGTGCTTCACGCTCACGTCCTCCGCTCTGTACTGTAAAACTCTGGAGGTTTTGTTGATGATCCAGTACGGGCTGAAGAGCGAGAGGAGCAGCCGGGCGGAGGAGCGGGACACGTGAACGCTGACGTCCACGCTCATGGAGGGGTCGGAGTCACACAAGAGGCTCACGGACACGAACTCCGGCAGGTCGGGCTGGATCCTCAGGTGCCCGTGCCAGTCTCTGCCCTGGTACCGCCTCAGCACCAGCGACATCATCTCCCCCGAGATACGAGCGTTCAGCAGGTCTGAGGTACTGCCCTCCGGGAGCTCGAAGGAGTCCGCACAGCTCTGGAGAGAAGAGACGGGGAGAAATACTTTATGTTAACATTCTAGAGTTTTTTTTTTTTTTTTGACTGACAAAATTTCTAAACTTTTCCATGACTTTTTCAGGGCCTAAAGTGAATTTTCCATGACTTTAAGGCACCTACATGTGTAGAATTGATCAGATTTTAGGGCTAAATATGAAACGTTAACTCTTTCCACTCACCTTATGAATCTGTGTGTCATTCGTTCATTTGTTTTTCAATATAAAACCAAAAATAAGAAAACGAAAAAACAACTATTTTCTTCATTATTAATTATTAGTTTTTTTCAAATGATCGATTTTGTGTTTTAATGAATAATGGAAAAAATCTGATAACGCCCGTTTCCTGTTTCCATGACTTTAACTGTGATGCGGGACTAAACCAGAACTAAAAAAGGACTGAACCAGGACTGAACCAGGACTAAACCTGTCTTAGTCCCGGTCTCAGTCCCGGTCTCAGTCCCGGTCTCAGTCCCGGTCTCAGTCCTTATCTTGTCCCGGGCTGGTCCCAGTCTCAGTCCTGGTCTCAGTTCTAGTCTCAGTCCTGATCTTGTCCCGGGCTGGTCCCAGTCTCAGTCCTGGTCTCAGTTCTAGTCTCAGTCCCGATCTTGTCCCGGGCTGGTCCCAGTCTCAGTCCTGGTCTCAGTTCTAGTCTCAGTCCTGATCTTGTCCCGGGCTGGTCCCGGTCTCAGTCTTGGTCTCAGTTCTAGTCTCAGTCCTGATCTTGTCCCGGGCTGGTCCCAGTCTCAGTCCTGGTCTCAAGTCCTGGTCCGGTCCCTGGATCAGTCCTGTCCTAATCATTAGTCCTGGTTCAGTCCTGGTTCAGTCCTGGTTCAGTCCTGGTTCAGTCCTGGTTCAGGTCAGTCCAGTCCAGTCCTGGAGTCCACAGTCCTGGTTTCAGTCCTGGTTCAGTCCTGGTTCAGTCCTGGTTCAGTCCTGGTTTAGTCCTGGTTTCAGTTTCAGTCAGTCCAGTCCTGGTTCAGTCCTGGTTCAGTCCTTTCAGTCCCAGTCCTGGTTCAGTCCTGGTTCAGTCCTGGTTCAGTCCTGGTTTAGTCCTGGTTCAGTCCTGGTTCAGTCCGACATCACAGTTTAAGTCACAGAAACAGAAAACTCGTAAACTTTTTAAACCTGGGGAGTGTGGATGAGTCTCTGATGTGTTTGGGCAGGGGGGGGGTTCTGCATGTATGGCTATGGAGAAATGTTCAGTATCACAATGCACCCAGCCAGAGTTTTGAGATAGTTTGAAAAGGAAAAAGGTGTGAGAGATTTGTTTAACAGCACAAGTCAGATCACCCGTTGTTCCAGTTCTTTATAGTCAGATTATGTTAGTCACAGTTTTTGAGAGAAACATCCTGCACATTCTGATCTCACATTTCCCCGCAGTTGCAGTTCTCCGTACCTCCAGCAGGTAGCGCACGGTGTAGGGCAGCAGGTTCCTGAGCGTGGCCACGGGGTGCAGGTGGATGACGTAGGCCGGGTCCCAGTCCTGCTCTCCGTGATTCGCGATGTGCCGGAGCTCGTCTGGAATCGCCAGCGTGTTGACCATCAGAGGAAGCATCCCGCTGTCCGAGGACGGGCACTGGAGCTGAGAGGAGACCTGGACGAGAGCGGCGCGGGTAATTACGCTTACATTAAAGGGATGGGGCGAGACACGGTTTCCACAAGACAAAAACCTGGTTTAGACCTGGTTTAGACCTGTTTTTAGACCTGGTTTAGACCTGGTTTAGACCTGTTTTTAGACCTGGTTTAGACCTGGTTTAGACCTGGTTTAGACCTGGTTTAGCCCTGGTTTAGACCTGGTTTAGACCTGGTATAGACCTGGTTTAGACCTGGTATAGACCTGTTTTTAGACCTGGCTTAGACCTTGTTTATACCTGTTTTTAGCCCTGGTTTAGCCCTGGTTTAGCCCTGGTTTAGCCCTGGTTTAGACCTGGTTTAGACCTGGTTTAGTCCTGGTTTAGCCCTGGTTTAGCCCTGGTTTAGACCTGGTTTTGACCTGGTTTAGACCTGGTTTAGACCTGTTTTTAGACCTGGTTTAGACCTGGTTTATACCTGTTTTTAGACCTGGTTTTGACCTGGTTTAGTCCTGGTTTAGACCTGGTTTAGACCTGTTTTTAGACTTGGTTTAGACCTGGTTTAGACCTGTTTTAGACCTGGTTTTGACCTGGTTTAGACCTGGTTTAGACCTGTTTTTAGACCTGGTTTAGACCTGGTTTATACCTGTTTTTAGACCTGGTTTTGACCTGGTTTAGTCCTGGTTTAGACCTGGTTTAGACCTGTTTTTAGACTTGGTTTAGACCTGGTTTAGACCTGTTTTAGACCTGGTTTTGACCTGGTTTTGACATTGTTTAGACATGTTTTTCGACCTAGTTTTGACCTTGTTTAGACCTGGTTTAGACCTGGTTTATACCTGTTTTTAGACTTGGTTTAGACCTGGTTTAGACCTGTTTTAGACCTGTTTTAGACCTGGTTTTGACCTAGTTTTGACCTGGTTTTGACATTGTTTAGACATGTTTTTTGACCTAGTTTTGACCTTGTTTAGACCTGGTTTAGACCTGGTTTATACCTGTTTTTAGACTTGGTTTAGACCTGGTTTAGACCTGGTTTATACCTGTTTTTAGACATGGTTTTGACCTGGTTTAGTCCTGGTTTAGTCCTGGTTTAGACCTGTTTTTAGACATGGTTTTGACCTGGTTTAGTCCTGGTTTAGTCCTGGTTTAGACCTGGTTTAGACCTGTTAATAATTATGCATGATATACTTACATGAATAATTTGTCCGTCTAAACCAGGTCTAAACGAGACTGGGTCCAAAAGGAGGAAACACGAGATTTCTAGTAGGTAAACAGTCCAATTTAGTTCCCAAAGCTGGATTCAGAAATTGTACTTACTTCACTGAATGTTTTTGTTGTCATTTTGTTGTCAAAATATTGGAAAAAAAAAAATTCTAGAGCCCTACACCCGCGGGACCCAACGCAAAACAGGGACACATTTTGAAAACTCATTGCAGGCACAGGCGGGTGGGATGATAAACCGCAGTCCCGCAAACTAAATATGAGTGTAAAGAAAAATATACAAATGATTCATGTAAGTATATCATGCATAATTATTAACAGGTCTAAACCAGGTCTAAATCAGGTCTAAATCAGGTCTAAACCAGGTCTAAATCAGGTCTAAATCAGGTCTAAACCAGGTCTAAACCAGGTCTAAAAACAGGTCTAAACCAAGTCTAAACCAGGACTAAACCAGGTCAAAACCATGTCTAAAAACAGGTATAAACCAGGTCTAAACCAGGTCTAAACCAGGTCAAAACTAGGTCAAAACCAGGTCTAAACAAGGTCAAAACCAGGTCAAAACCAGGTCTAAAAACAGGTCTAAACCAGGTCTAAACCAAGTCTAAAAACAGGTCTAAACCAGGTCTAAAACCAGGTCTAAAAACAGGTCTAAACCAGGTCTAAACCAAGTCTAAACCAGGTCAAAACCAGGTCTAAAAACAGGTATAAACCAGGTCTAAACCAGGTCTAAAAACAGGTCTAAAAACAGGTCTAAACCAGGTCTAAAAACAGGTCTAAACCAGGTCTAAATCAGGCCAAAACCAGGTCTAAAACCAAGTCTAAACCAGGGCTAAACCAGGTCTAAACCAGGTCTAAACCAGGTCTAAAACCAGGTCTAAAACCAGGTCTAAACCAGGTCAAAACCAGGTCTAAAACCAGGTCTAAACCAGGTCTAAACCAGGTCTAAAAACATGTCTAAAAACATGTATAAACAAGGTCTAAACCAGGTCTAAAAACAGATCTAAAATCAGGACTAAAACAGGAAATATCCACAAAATATTGACTGATATAAACGGGTCCGTGGTGCAAAAAAGGTTGGCGACCCCTGTTTTAGACAATTACTTTCGGCTTCTCCATGTTTGATAGAGTTTAAGAAAACAAACGTTCCCATCTTGAGGGATTTGAGGGGGGGGGCGGGACAAAATATTGCAGATGCAGGCGGGAGCAAGACTGAAAATTCTGTCCCGCGCAGACCTCTACATTTTCCCCCCCGTATCGCCCCCTGTGGCCGTACCTCTGAACTGCGGTGGACCTGCTCCTTCCAGGACACACAGCTGAGCGAGGGGCCGTACTGAGGCTCCAGGGGTCCGGCCGGCCGCACGAACAGCTGAGACCTGGAGAAAGAGAAGGATTAGGGTCGCGTCTCAATTCTCTTTCCTCGCTTCCTTCAGTCAAATGTGTCGTATTAAGCGGTGTCCCAAAAAAAAACACGAAAGGAAGGACACAACCTGAGGGAGGCTTTATATCCTCTGTCCTCCGTGTGTCTCCTCTGTGGGCGGGTTTTCTTCACCCATTTGCAGCAGAATCGAGGAGAAGGAAGCGAGTAAAGAGAAATGAGACGTGGTCAAGCTCATTTGTTCCCAGTTTAATCCTGTTTAGTCTTGGTGTTGTACTTACATGACCCTGATTTGGTCTTTTTACTCATTTATTTCAGTCACAAAATGAGAAGTCATGAATCTGATGAACTTTTTACCCTTTGCTCAATGAAGAACTGTTTTTATTCTGGCTCAGTACTGCTTACACTTTAGTTTAGTACAGACAGTGTTGGGCAGTAACAGATTACATGTACCGGAGTTATGTAATCAGAGTAAATTATGAGTAACTGTATTCAGTTACAGTTACTGTTTAAGCAAGTGGTAATTGGATTACAGTTACTTCGTTGAAATAAATGGATTACATGGTGATATTTTCCTGTTTTCACATTTTGGGCTAAATCAGGACTAAACCAGGACTAAACCAGGTCTAAAACCAGGACTAAAACCAGATCTAAAATAGTCTAAACCAGATGTAAAACCAGGACTAAACCAGGTCTAAAACCAGGACTAAACCAGGTCTAAAACCAGGACTAAACCAGGTCTAAAACCAGGACTAAACTAGGACTAAAACCAGGACTAAACTAGGACTAAAACCAGATCTAAACCAGGTCTAAACCAGGTGTAAACCAGATCTAAACCAGGACTAAAACCAGATCTAAACCAGGTCTAAAACCAGGACTAAACCTGGTCTACAACCAGGACTAAACTAGGACTAAAACCAGATCTAAACCTGGTCTCAAACCAGGACTAAACCAGGTCTAAAACCAGGACTAAACCAGGTCTAAAACCAGGACTAAACCAGGTCTAAAACCAGGACTAAACCAGGTCTAAAACCAGGACTAAACCAGGTCTAAAACCAGGACTAAAATCAGGTCTAAAACCAGGACTAAACCAGGTCTAAAACCAGGACTAAATCAGGTCTAAAACCAGGACTAAACCAGGTCTAAAACCAGGACTAAACCAGGTCTAAAACCAGGACTAAACCAGGTCTAAAACCAGGACTAGACTAGGACTAAAACCAGGACTAAACTAGGACTAAAACCAGGACTAAATCAGGTCTAAAACCAGGACTAAAACCAGATCTAAAATAGTCTAAACCAGATGTAAAACCAGGACTAAACCAGGTCTAAAACCAGGACTAAACCAGGTCTAAAACCAGGACTAAACCAGGTCTAAAACCAGGACTAAACTAGGACTAAAACCAGGACTAAACTAGGACTAAAACCAGATCTAAACCAGGTCTAAACCAGGTGTAAACCAGGTCTAAACCAGGACTAAAACCAGATCTAAACCAGGTCTAAAACCAGGACTAAACCTGGTCTACAACCAGGACTAAACTAGGACTAAAACCAGATCTAAACCTGGTCTAAAACCAGGACTAACCCAGGCCTAAAACCAGGACTAAACCAGGTCTAAAACCAGGACTAAACCAGGTCTAAAACCAGGACTAAACCAGGTCTAAAACCAGGACTAAATCAGGTCTAAAACCAGGACTAAACCAGGTCTAAAACCAGGACTAAACCAGGTCTAAAACAAGGACTAAAACCAGATCTAAACCAGGTCTAAACCAGGTCTAAAACCAGGACTAAACTAAGACTAAACCGGGTCTAAACAATGACACTTAACAGTAGGTGGACATAATTTAAGGCAGCAGTGATCTCATAATAAATCATTAAATCATAAATAAATCATTTCTCGGTCAATAATATTTTTTATCTGGTTAAGGAAAGACTGGGCTTTTTATATTTTCTTTTAGCAGATAAAACAGCAAACAACTGTATGGAGACTTGGGCTCAACAGACAATTTGAAGAAAACAAACAAGAATTTTCAGGATGTGGTCGGTACATTCATGTAGTTTTAAAAAGCACGACAATATCAAGAAATCCAAAGTGTTCAGATTACGTTACTCACTTTAAGTAATTTAATGGATTATGTTACAAACTACATTTTGGGGTATGTAATCTGTAATCTGTAGGGGAATACATTTTAAAAGTCACCTTCCCAACACTGAGTACAGATATAAATGTACTAGTTCTGAGGCTGTGTTTCTTTCACCTGTACGCCTCTAGGGGGATGTGGAACTCCTTCTCCGGTTCGGCCTGTCCCAGCGGCTGCAGGTCTCTGGACGAGGGGCAGTACTTGAGGATGGTGAACGGGACCGAGAAATGGTTTCTGATCTGAAAAAGAAAAACAAAAGACAGAAAACGGAAAACAGAAAGAGATTCAAATCGCTGTACGTGATTTTTACTGTTCATTTTAAAACAGTTTGCAGTGGTCCAAACTTTCTAATTCCGCTTCTAGGTGTTTAAAATGTGTACAGCCACCTTAAAGGTTGTACGGAGGATTTTTTTTTTGTTTCAAATTGTCAGTGAAAGTTTAAAATACCATTACAGAGACGCAGCAGCCTCGGATTTATGACGACCAAAAAAAAAAAAGAATGAAAATCTATCAACTGTGGACGTGTTGAGGCCAGATAAACATCAGCCAATAGAAAACAAGGCTGCCTCATTTTCTATTGGCTGTTGGGTTGTCAATCAAACTCCCCATGTTTCTAGTGTAACTGACTCGTCGGCGCGTGGGGTTTACGTGGTTTATGCAGCGGTTTTTAGAGGCTTTTTTAAACCGTAGCTTCCTCGCAGTTCGCACAAAGTTTGCTGAAAATCCACGACCAGTTCGCCTCAAAAGAAAGCCCGTTTTCGAGGTCGCTGAAAGAAGCAGAGAAGGGGAAAAGGAGCAAAGACAAACTGAGGTGAATCTTGGAGATTCCTTCCAGCGATTGTGCAAACGAAGCAGAGAAAGGGTCTAAAAACTGACGCGTCGGTCGCTAAATTATTTCACTTCAACAGTGATTCTGAACACGCACGGCTGTAAACAAGTGTGATTTCTAGAGTAAAGGAGAGGAGCAGGAGGAGATGTTTCTACTGAGGGAGGTGGTTTCACGCATGCACAACATTTGAAAAAGAACTGTCGCTGTATTTCTTTTCCCTTAAAAAATCCTCTATACAACCTTTAATTAACTTTTTTAAATGAAAAATCTGGATAATTAGGTATAATAATTAAATCTGTTGAATTCAAATGGCACCGGTAACAAAAAAAGTGTGTGAAAAGTATGAATAGGACATTATGTTAGAATGATACTATACATTTCTAGTACTGCAGCCTCCTCACCTGTAGGGGCGCTCTCACGGTGATGACCTTGTTTCCCTCCGCGGCGTCGATCTGCACAAGCACAGACAGAGCCTCCTGCAGCATCGGACCACGAATGTTGTAGAGACGCCTCCCGGGTTTGTCCACGGGGAGGTTTGAGATTTCACTGTAACCGGAGGGAACTGCAAGGAGAAAAACAAAACAACAAAAAAACATTATTTAGTCTCATCTGACCTTCTCCTCTGACCCTCTGCTCTGCTTCCTCTTCAACATTTGCGTTCACACAGACTGACTTCGTATCTTTGTAATTGTTACTGTTGATTAAAGTTATGCAGCACAACTAACGAACAACTAAAACATGAGCTAGAAGTTACTACAAAGTTGAGCTGAATTGTAGTTTGGAAACTTCTCTGTAATAAAGGAGGTAAAGAGACTTAAAAAATTCTTCCTAGATTACCACCCAATGATGTCACAAGAGTTAAAGTTTTGGACATAGGACCTCATTTCCTTGTGAGCCAGAGTGTTAGAGACGTGTAGAGATACTTTTTTAAATACCATATTTTCCGGGCTATTAGATGCGCTCTTAAAGGTTGTATGGAGGATTTTTTTTGTTTCAAATTGTCAATGATAGATTATAGAGATGCAGTAGCCTTGTAATTATGATGACCAAAAAAAAGAGAATAAAAATTCATCAACTCTGGACGTGGTGGGGCTAAACATTTGCCAATAGATAACGACACTGCCTCGTTATCTGTGAGCTGACAGGCTGTCAATCAAACTCCCTACGTTTCTAGTGTAACTGACTTGCCTGCGCCGCCGGTACGTGGTTTACGTACGACTGTCACGCAGTCCACAAACGCAAGACGCACAGACGCTGTTTACTCCACCAACGCAACAGTTCTTAGCGGCTTTTTTTACCTATATCTTCCTCGCAGTTCGCACAAAGTTTGTTGCAATGGCGACAAGAATCCAGGAGCAGTTCGCCGCAAAAGAAAGTCCGTTTTTGAGGTCGCTGAAAGAAGAAGACAAGGGGAAAAGCAGCAAAGCCAAACTAAGGTGATTCTTGGAGATTCATTCCAGCGATGGCGCGACTGAAGCAGACGAAGGGTCTAAAGACTGACGCACTGGTCCACAAATTACTCCTGGACAGGAAACTTCTGCTTATTATGAAAACGTACTTTATTTCCAAGAGCTAGACAAACGTTTTTCAGGACACGAATGCGATATCCTATGTCTGAAAACGTAATTTTCAAGGCAAAGAAAGAGTCCGCTTGCTGCTGCGTGTTGTAGCTAGTTCATTCGCACTGAATCTCCGTGCACCCTTCTCTGCACCTTTTCCCGCTCCGCTCTTCTCCTCCTTGCCTAACCAACACTGTAGTTAGTTGTTTACAAGTCATGTGCAGCACCGGCTGTAAACAAACCTGTTTCTGGCGTAAAGAGGAGGAGGGAGGAGGTGTTTGTACGTAGGAGCTGTAGGGGAGGGGGGGTGGTTTCACGCATGCGCAACATTTGAAAAAGGACAAACAGTCGCTGGATTTCTCGTTCCTTGGAAAATCCTCTATACAACCTTTAAGCCTCCAACCCCGTCAAAAAACGACTGCGCGCCCCACAATCCAGCCCTATACACGAATCCCCTCGGGTGTCCCAGCACGACTTCAGTAAACTACAAAGCCGCACCACCCGCAGAACACGCAAACACACACGGAGCAGACAGCGACCGCACAGCGAAACACACCCACAGACACACTCATCACTCCACGCCGACGAGGAACGGAACGGAGGAACGAACCGAAAAAGCGAGCGCGACGTGCTGCTTCTAGACACAACTGAACAACTGAGTCACTGCGAACACGCCGACAATCCGTTGGTCCCAGACAGCACCCTCCCTACACGCCACAACTGAACAAAGCCCAGAGTCACCGTGAACGAACAAACAAACAAAACCACTCACCCATCCAACTCTTGTGTTTCCTTTAAAGTCCAGCGCGGTTTATTTGTGAAAAAAGTTTAAAAATACACCGTTCTATGACCTGACCATGCGTCTTATAATCCAGAACGCCTAATAGGCCGGAAAATACGGTATTCCATCCAGTCCTTGTATTTGCAGAGGTCACTGGTGTTAGACTAGTGCACGTCAATGGTCATATTTATCCTGCCACTAAAAACAGACTTACCCGCTCCACAAAACACCTGAAGAAAATCTATTATTACACCAGACCGTCCGTGTGAATGTCTGTGTTGATAGAATTATTTTAGAAATAAAACCAACGTTGCATTTGAAGGATTTATGTCTGAGCAGCAGCAGTGAGTTGTACTTCTTGATAGAAAACTCGGCAGCGGCGGACTGATATATGAGAAAATAGTCCCTCAACATGCGACGATTCACGTGACGCAAGGTTGGTTTTATTTCAAACATTATTCTATCAACACAGACATTTACACAGACAGTCTGGTGTAATAATAGATTTTCTTTGGGTGTTTTGTGGAGTGGGTAAGACTGTTTTTAGTGGCAGGAGAACTATGACCATTGACGTGCACTAGTCTAACACCAGCGACCTCTGCAAACACAAGGACTGGAGGGAATATTTTAAAAAGTGTCTCCACACGTCTCCAACACTCACGAGGCAAATGAGGTCCTATGTCCAAAATTCTGAACTGTACCTTTAACCCTTTTGAGCGTTAAGACCTGGAGTTGTGTTTTGTTTCATTCACACATGTTTGAGTAAAACTTTATCACTTGTCTGCATCTGCATCTCTAAAGCTCAAAATGCTGCCTTTTATCTTTAGTCCAGTAGAGATTTGAGATTCCAGGGCTGAAAACGCAACTCCAGGTCTGTTTGTGACGAGGAAACAACATTAGAACATAGATCAAACAATGTAATATGTTCCCTTTAATGTTGTTTGCCTTTCTGTGTTAACACAACATTACAGAACCTTCTAGACTTGAACGGATACAGACCGATGCTGAGGTTGAACAGGCAGCTCTCTTGTCTCTGCAGCGCTGACAGTTTTCCTCTGGCCAGCGGCTCAAACGTGGAGTAGTCCAGGTCCATGCTCTGATCCACGGGCAGCTCGTGGAGTTTGCCCTGCTGCGCCGCCTCCACCGACCTCAGGTTGGCGCTGTGCTGCACGATCAGAGGGATGCCCAGGTGGTTCCTGATGGTGAACGGGGGCTTTTCTTTGAGAGTGTAGTCGTACGTGGACGCTGCGCCCTCGGAAAATTCCTGGGAAAAAAACAGTATTCCTTTTATCGCAATTTAAATTCAGTAATGAAATCTGTACCAGTTTTACCCATTTTTACAGATTAGTCTGGAAGTCTCATCTAACAGCAGAAGGTTTTGAGTTTGGGTGAACCGGGGAGGGCGCACAGAGGCAGCAATGTGTGCGATGTGAGGAGGAGCGGTGCGCAGTCCGCATGGCATGGTTTAGACCTGGTTAAATCCTCTTTTAGTCCTGGTTGAGTCCTGGTTTATAAATGGTTTAGTCCTAGTTTTAGTTCTGGTTTTAGTTCTGAAGTTTAGTCCTGCTTTAGTCTTGGTTTTAGACCTAGTTTAGTCCTGGTTTAAACATAGTTTAGTCCTAGTTTTAGTTCTAGTTTAGAGTCGCAGCCCACGGAGGGGAGGAGGTGCGGTCCACACGGCGTATGGAAGGGGGGGTTCGTGCTTTCGTGGCCCGGTGTCAAACGACCCACGGCCCGTTACTGGTCCCTGTCCTGGGGGTTGAGAACCCCTTCTTTAGTCGATTGATCGGTCGATGGAGTCTTATGTCGACCAAATTTGTATCAGTCGATGAATCATTTTATTTTGATAATGATTTATCAGGGACAACAGAAGAATGGATAATGTACGGAGTGAGCAAGCTCAAGGAATTTAACCAAAGACTTTCTGACTGTGAGGAATGAATACTCCCCCTCTGCCCCCTGCCCTCTGCCCCCTGCCCTCTGCCCTCTGCCCTCTGCCCTCTGCCCCCTGCCCTCTGACAGTGCCTGTACCTTGGCGAGGTTGTTGAGGACCTGGATGCAGCTCTGTGACACTGTGATGTTCATGGTGTCTTTGGAGCAGATGGTGACGGCCGTCCGAGGCTCCGGCAGAATCACAAACTCATCCCCGTGAACCGGGCTCCGATCCTGCACCGGGTTATTCTTCATCTGAAACAACAGCAGCTCATGAACTGGTGTGATGCCGTGATCACTGGTGTTAAGTTGATGACATAATAACAGACCTATTCTTCTTCCATCTTTAACAACAGTGTAGGTTTTTCAGGTTTTTATTAATTTACACAAAACTGTTTCCTTCTTACTGTACTTGTACTTTGTACTTTTCTGCTCCTGTGCAGTGAGGAAATCCAATGAGCTCCTAATTTATGATTGTAAATGCATCTAAACTGTTCTCTGGTGTGAAAGTTCCCAAAACCCCAGAATCTGCAGCCAGACTTTCACCTGAACATGACTTAATCCCTCTAATGGGACATACCTCCAGAGCCAGGTTCCACCTCCGGGTGCCACTGTCCACTCTCTCAATCAGAGGCTCCCACACAGCGTGGACTTCATTGAAGTAATTCACCTACAACAGCACAGACAGTTCATATTAACAAACATCTGTAACAGCTGCAGTCTAAAGATGTCAGGTTATAGCAAAGATACTAAAGTCCATCTGTTGGAAATATAAGTTTTATTCAGTATTGCCCAGCTCATCTTCATGATAAAATCTTAAATCTGATCTCACCTCCAGAGTCATGTCTCCGTTCAGGTGGAGCAGAGAGGACCAGTTTCGAGCTTGTCCACTGAAGGACGACTCGGCCAAAAGCAGAGGGACCGTCCTGTGTCCCAGACCAGACTCCAGAGTCACCTGCACCACCTGAAACACACACACACACACACACACAGAGAGAGACAGGGCGTGAAATAAAACACTGTCTTTATTTATACAAGGAGATGGTGACAAAATGTTACTTGCAGCTTTTTATAAGCTTAAGGTTGCAAGACGGCTTGACAGGTGTTATTTTAAAATTGCACTAACTATTGTATTTAATCTGTTTATAATGGAGATCATTTTATTGTAGAGAGATAAAACATAAAGTAACAAACAAACACAATCAAACCTTATTTTAAATGTTTTTCTTAAATGATTACACAGTTCAATGTCATTTTTGAAAAGTAGACTGTGTATAATACGTCTGTTTTAAACGTGTATTTGTTAATCCTTTTTATTAATCGATAAATAGTCTAATAATCTGTCTTTGTTGCACTTTGTCCTCTTGACCTTTGACCTTACCTTGACCTCTGCCTTGAACTTCTCTCCCTCGTTGCTCCCGTCGCTCTCCCTGAAGTTCTCGGTGATCTCAGTGGCCTGGTCCACGCCCAGAAACCACAGGTTACTGCTGTAAATGTCCATGACCGACCACAGATCCGTCACGTCGGGTTTCCTCTCCTGGTTGAGCTGAGCCTGGGGTTTCACTGCCGTCATGGCCGAGGTTATGGTCATCACAGTGTTCAGGATCACAGGCGAGATCTGAGGGAAAAAGATAAAACATACTAAATATTTGCAAATACATAGATTCTAAAGTCAAATACATAAGTTACATAAGTTAATGTACTAATCACCTTGACGATGACTTCCTCCACTGTCACTGAGCCGCTCAGAGGTTTGTTTGGATGAGTCTCAGTCTCCAGCACCACAGAACACGGCCTCAGCACCTGTTTGAACAGATTTGTTATTATGAGCATTTAGATTTTTTTTTTTTTTAAACACACATAATACAATTGTAGTATTACTTTTTTTTTTTCAAGATACATAAATTATATAAGGTTTCCTACAGCTGTTTTATATCTGATATTTGCCAACTACCATATTTTTTTGACTATAAGTCGCAGTTTTTTTTTTCATGGTTTGGGTATTTCCTACGACTTATATATTAAAATGTTCACACTGACAGGCTTGTGTGTCAGTAACAGTGTCTCCAGGCTTGTGTGCCAGTATCTGCTACTACTGTACCACTGTCACTTGGTGCCCTACTGCACATGTCTCCTGCAGAAAGAGCCTCGGTCCTGCTGCAAGTAGTGAAACTTGTGAGGGACTGGAGGAAAGCGGGGAAACAGGAGGGTGCGTCTGTTACTGGATGGATGGACAAAGCCTGGACTTCAGTGACACCGAAACCATCCTGTCGGGATTCAGAAAGACCCGAATAATTCTAACTGGAACTGATGCTGAGTCTGACGACAGCGACACAGAAGAGGAAGCGTCGCTCTGTTTACCTCCGGAGGTCGAGGAGTTGTTCAGAAGTGACACCGAGGATGAAGAAGATTTGGAGTGAGATGGAGAGTTTGTTAAACTTGTTCTGTTCTGTTGTTTATGTTATAGTTTATCTGAAGAACTGTTCATATGTGACGTTAACAGTCTGTTCTTCTCTCTTCTATTGTTTTTACTAGAACTTGACTTTCAAGATGAAATGTTGGTTCCTGGTCTCTGATTTTATAAAATAAATTTCCCCCAAAAAGTGAAACTTATATATATTTTTTTCCTTCTTCATTATGCATTTTTTGGCTGGTGCGACTTATACTCAGGAGTGACTTATAGTCCGAAAAATATGGTAACTGTGTCTGCTCGGTGTTTCAAAGTACGGCATTAAACTTAGATATCTGTCTCCATGGGGACAAGCAGATGATGCCACCAGCCTAAAGTTGCAGGTCAAATCTGTGGAGAGGCGAGCCCAGTGACATTGAGAATGCATGTTCTGTAGAATAAAATCCCTTGTAATTGATGCATGCAAGATAAGAATTTAATTCAATACTGTGAAACATTCCTGCCAAAGCATTAACATTTCCAGGGACACAAACACGGGGTGGACCTACTACCAGAAAAGCTACATAGTGCACTTTAAACTACATTATTTTAAAATCCTCACATCCCTAAACCTTCCTTAGACAGAGTAATACTGTTACCGTAGTAACTGCCGTGTCGTTTTTGCCCCTGATGAAGGGACAGGCCAGGACGCGGAGCTCCCTGAGCCGCGCCGTCATGTTCTGTCCTCCCTCTGCCGTGGTCTGGACAGAACAGTCGCACTGGAACGACACGACCAGAGCCGGAGCGTCCGCCTTCATCAGACTGGCCACAAACACCACCTCAGGGTCGACCACCACCGCACGCAGACGCACCACTGAGCCTGCGGAGAGAGAAGGGTTTAAATACGGTTTTATAACAGCTCCCTTTAATTTAATCTAGAGTTTTATTTAAGTCATTTCCAAATAACATCATCTGGATAAAAAAAAAAAAAGATATAGATTAAATAAAACTCTAGATTAAATAAGAGGAAGCTAGAGTTTTGTTCAGGTCATTTCCAAATAATGTCATCTAGATTAAATAAAACTCATTTAATCTAGAGTTTTATTTAATCTAGATGACAATATTTGGAAATGACTTAAAATAAAACTCTAGATTAAATAAAAGAAAGCTAGAAAGTTTGAGTTTTATTTAAGTCATTTCCAAATAATGTCATCAGGATAAAAAAAAAAAACCCAATCTAAATCTGTCAAGAGGCAGGAGACCCAGTTACATCTTAGTTAACTCAAGGGGAGCACAGTATATAGAAGCAATTTATGTGAAATTATTTAAGAAGTTTTTTGAAAGTTTGAAGGTTGAATAGGGGTGAAACTTGTATTCGTGCCGAACTGTTTCGATACAGGACGTTCGGTTCGGTGCAATTTGTGTGTGTTTACATTCTACCTCTACATGTGCAGCTACACGAAGGTTTGGCCCTTTAATATTCACAAGGAAACTCGTGCGTGTTTGTGGTGACAGTGTTTCCTGCAGTGATTTATAGTTAAAGCAGTCGTCTTGACTACGTCCCTTGGAACCACACAGCGAAAAGTGGAGTGTTAAAACTGACTCTTACAGAATCAATTTTAACATTTTCTCAGAGTTTATATGAGTCCAATCTATTCTGGAGTTAATTTAACTTTCATTTTTGGAAATGTTAATTAAGTAACACTGAACCAAAGTTCCTGTTTAACCCCGAAATCAAGGGTTATATTAATGTTTTGAGAGTAAACGAATAACACTTTGTAGAGTTATCCTGATTTAACTAAACAACACTCAGAGGTGTTTTACTTTTACACTTAATTTTACACTGTTTTAGTTCATTTAAAATGAAATTATGTACCAAACTGGTTCAAACTGGTTTTCTCTCTCTCTCTCTCTCTCTCTCTCTCTGCAGTTGTGGGTGTGAGGAACCAAATTAACACTAATGGAAGTTCATTTAACTTCAGCAATATCAACCCTGGAAAATAACCTCAACTCGAACTTTCATTTAACTTTCAAATAGTTAAAATAACACTTTTTGTGTTAAAAACAACTCTGACATATTTTACCCTGAAATATTAACCCTCCAGTTTTTGCTGTGCACATGAATCCTCGCACAACTATGGTCGTCACACCGCGGTCCTCACTCCAAACCCAAACCCGCAAACTCTGTCCCAGGTGAAAGTGTATTTTCAACTCCTGGGGACGTTGTAACTCCCAGCAGATCTGCACTTTCTGCAGACACTGTGGACAAGTTTGTTTTTCTGGCCAAAAATATGAAGACGGAGTAAAACTTCATGCTGGAACTGTTTGTGCTGCTCTTTACTTTTTGAAAAGTTTTGTTACTGTTTACAAGGAATTTATTTTATATAATATTTCATACTTTTGTTGCTTATTTGAGAATATTTTATTTAACTTATTTATTTTATTTGCATTTATTTTAATTTTCCCGTTTGTATGTTAAAACAAAATGCTGGTTTAATAAACACACAAAAAAACTAAATGCAAATAGTTTTACATTTTGTTCCCAAACTGTAATGAAAATGAACCAAACTGTCACCTCAAAACTGAAGTATGTACTGAACCGTGATTTCTGTACCGTTACTCCCCTAAGGTTGAATGAGTTGAAGTTTTTAACTGTTTAAGATTTGGACTGTCAGTTTATTCCTCCACCTGTTCAAAAAACCTTAAAAAAAACACCATAAACGTTTCTGGAGGCAGGTTTCATGTAAACTCTCTTCACTATTTGATGTACTAGTACCTTGCTCATCGGACGTGTTGATATTAAATAACCTCTCACAAGTCAAACTTAAAGTGGCCAAGCGAAGGATTTTGTTGTCAGGCCTAACCACAGCTAAGAAAATGGTGGCCACACGCTGGAAGCCACCACACTGTTTATCTATTCATGCTTGGTCATTAATGTTTCTGGATATGGCCCAACTAGAACTCTCCATAGCCCAGGGTGCATAGGGCCAAGAGTGAAACAATTACCTTATGGCACAGGTGTCAAACATGCGGCCTGGGGGCCAGATCCGGCCCTCCAAGACCTTTAATCTGGCCCTCAGCTGATTTTCTACTAAAATATTTTAAACTATATTTTCTATTAAAATCTTGTTAATTTTCTGTGGTGTTTATCACAGCAGCGTCTCCAGCGTCTCTGTACGTGGCCCCTCCCACCAGAGCAGCACAAATGAAGACTTGTCTCTTTCCAAACGCTCTTAAAGGACGATCGTTTTGACTGTTGACCGTGACACCCTCATCAGAAAAATGTCCAACATGAGAAAAGTGGAGCCGAGTGCAGGATTTTACAAGAAAAAATGACTTATTCCTATTTGAATACAAGTTCATGTTAAAACTTTGTGTTGAAATTACATTTTTCTTAAAGTTTCAGGTTGTTCATAATATTATAATATTTTGTAAAAGAAAGAGTTTATCAATTATAAAAGATTTCTGTAATAGATTTGTGTTTCTCTGCACAAATATTTGAACTTATTGTTATTTTGGGGTTTATATGACATGAGTTTTCTGATCCGGCCCCTTCGGGATTAAAGTAGGTTGGATACGGCCCCCGGACCAAAATGAGTTTGACATCCCTGCCTTATGGCATGTTTTCATTAAGCGTCTCCAACAACTCTGTAGCAGAACTTTGCTTGGGTGAGGCTTTGGACCGGGGTGGGAGGTTGTTCTCGTTCTTTTTTTTTTTTTTTTCCCTTTCTTTTTGTATTTGAAAAAACAAATAATTGGATTGCAGTATTTCTGACTATGTATGTATATAAGCAAGCTGTACTCATTTCAGAACTCATGAATGTACAGTCAATGTGATTAAGCAGCATTTCAATAAAAAAAGTTGATCACAAAAAAAAAAACAAAAAAACTCCATAAATGTAAACACAGTGCCTAGTATCAGCTTTAAAAACATATGTCTGTTCTTCTCTCTCCCTCACCGCTCTTGTTGTCTCCGCTGGTTCCTCCCGTGGTCTGCTTCAGTGGGAGCCTCTCCCCCTGCCCGGAGCTCTGGGGTCGGCTCTGAGCTTCAGGAAACGCTTTAACGAAGAAATCTGCCACGGCCATGAGGAACTCCACACTGGCACAGAGGCTCATCTTATGGAGCTCCGCCACCACCTCCTGCTCCTGCCCGCTCCTCCGAAGGGTCAGGTCTATCATGGGCTCCACGCTGCCCTCATCACGCCGGCCCAGCATCCTGAAGGGGAAAAACAAACAAGATTACAACATTATTATTGTGTAACTGCTGACTATTCTACACCATATATATCCTAAAGGGAGAACAGCACCAATACAAGATCAGTATACGTTTTGTAGTTCTGTGCCTTAATACTCGAGAATCAAAACAATGAACTCATGTAATTAAAGGTTGGGTATGTAGATTTCTTATTTAAAAATGTGTAAATATAACTTGTGATCGGTGTCCCCGGATATGAAGTAAACATGTGCAAATCAAATATTCGGTTGTGTTATAATTTGGTGTTTTGGTTCCGTTATCCAAACAGGATTCATGACTGGAAACAGGCGTCTTGTCCTCGCTGGGTGGGTGGAGAGTCTCTGCCTCAAGTGGAGGAGTTCAAGTATCTCGGGGTCTTGTTCATGAGTGAGGGGAGGATGGAGCGTGAGATTGACAGGTGGATCGGTGCAGCTTTGGCAGTGATGCGGTCGCTGTATCAAGCAGTTGTGGTGAAGAGGGAGCTGAGCTGAAAGGCAAAGCTCTCCATTTACTGCTCAATCTAGGTTCCTCCTCTCACCTATGGTCATGAGCTCTGGGTAATGACCAAAAGGAGAAGATCGTAGATACAAGCGCTCGAAATGAGTTTCCTCCGCAGGGTGTCTGGGCGCTAGAGATAGGGTGAGGAGCTCAGTCACACGGGAGGAGCTCGGAGTAGAGCCACTGCTCCTCCACGTGGAAAGGGGCAGCTGAGGCTCGGGCATCTGTTCCGGATGCCTCCTGGGCACTTCCATCAGGAGGTGTTCTGGGCATGTCCCACCTGGAGGAGGCCTCGGGGAAGACCAGGACACGCTGGAGGGACTATGTCTCTGGGCTGGCCTGGGAACACCTCGAGGTCCCCCCAGAGGAGCTGGAGGAAGTGTTCAGGGTGAAGGAAGTCTCGGAGTCCCTGCTTAAACTGCTGCCCCCACGACCCGGCCCCGGATATGCGGAAGAACACGGCTAGATGGATCCATCATCCAATCAGAAAACAGAGTGAGCCTCACATGATTCTCTCATTTGGGTTGCCAGGTTCAAAGCGGAAATCCAGTTGTTTTAAACCTAAAATGCCTCTCTCTGATCTGAAAGATTATTACCTAAACCCCAGCACCTGCAGACAGTCATGAATCATGAACCTCTGCAGATCAGGGAGGGAATTCTGAAGGTTCTAAACTTTCACATGAGGCCTGTCCATAAACTGAGAATGAGACAAACTTGGATGTGTGTCATGGTAACTCAGGCTTAGTGGTGATTGTTCGTTTTTTTTTGTTTTTTTTTACCCTAGTCAGAGTGCAGGTACATATCATACAAGTAAAGTCAACAGCACCCGGGACAGAAGAGTATTTTTAAATTGACGACAAAGAAACACTGTGACAAATTTAAGAGCTTTAGAGTGTGTTCTCTTTACCGTGACGTGACCCTCTCCATGTTGTCTCTGAGGTCGTCCAGAGAGCAAGAGGTCAGCACAGTCTTCAGCTCCATGTTTCCGTTCTTCAGCATCGTCCCGGAGGCTCTGAGCTGGAGGAGGGCAAACTGACCCAGACACAGGCTCTTCTGGTGCTCCAGGACTGAGGGCTGAGGGGAGTTTAATAAAAACACAGGTCAAAACTGCTCACATGACGTTAAATTAGGGCCTGGCCAATACGACAAAGGAATAAAAGTGCACAATTTATCTATTTTTATTAAACAAAAATATCTATGGTTATTAAGGACGAGACACAATTTCCACAAGAAGAAACAAGGTAAGAGACTGGGTCCACGAGAACAAGACAAGACAAGATTTTAATATAATTCCTAATTAATTCATTTCACAGTTTTTGCCTCATAATTTTTTTATTTATTTCCATTTGTTTCCATTCTACTGCTGCTTTATGGAACTGTAAGAGACGTAACTCACTAACATGTACGACTTTTTTATCCAATCCAAATGTAAAAAACACTCATAAGATCATTTTTCTCTTGTGTGCACGATCTTGCGGCAATTTTGTCTCATCAAAATCTGACAATTATCTGATTTCTGGAGTTATCTGATTGTTGAAGTGTCACATAAACAATTAATGCTGTGGTTACTCACTCAAAAAGAGATTATTATCAGATTTTTTGGAGTTATAAACAAAACAAAAACATCAAAATACTCTATATTTCTTGCTGATCACAGTCCCTCTGATCAGATTTTGCACTTTTCGCGTCATTTAAATCTTAGTGGTCCAGAGAGCAGACGAATGGAAAGACATTTTTACGTGATATAAACTCCCGTGTACCTTTGTAGGGTCATTATTGTAGAGCACCAGCCCAAGTGAATCGATGTTGAAGTTGAACTTGAGCGTCTCTGCAGATCCCTCCAGCTCCTCAGGACTCAAGACAGCGGGCTTTTCACCGTTTTCTAAAGTGAAAATAAACACGTTAATAATTTAAAATATCTTACATATCTTATTATAGTGAAAAAAACAAATTATATGTTGACCTTTAGACTGAATAAACTGGTTTAGCCCTGGTTTAGTTCTAAATTTGGCCCTAGTCCTAATTCTGCACTGGTTCCAACGGCTTAAAGGTTGTATAGAAGATTTTCCAAGGAAAGAGAAATTCAGCGACTGTTTGTCCTTTTTTAAATGTTGCGCTTCGCACCTTTTCCCCTTCTCTTCTTCTTTCAGCAATGTCAAAAACTGACTTTCTTTTGCGGCGAACCGGTCATGAATTCTTGTCTGTCATTAAAACTAAATTTGTGCAAACTGAGAGCTACAGTTCAAAAAAGACGCCAAGAACCGCTAAACTTGAACCACGAACATAAACCACACAATCCCAGCGCGTCGGCAAGTCAGCGATGCTAGAAATGTAGGGAGTTTGATTGACAACCTAACAGCCAATAGATAAAGAGGTAGCCTTGTTATCTATTGGCTGATGTTTATCTGGCTTCACTACACTACACACTTCAGTTGATGGATTTTCATTCTTTTTTTTTTTTTTTTTTTTTTTTGGTCATCATAATAACAAGGCTGCTTCTTCTTTATAATTGTATTTTGATCTTTCATTGACAATTTGAAACAAACAAACAAAAAAAATCCTCCATACAACCTTTAAATTAATTCAAAAACATTAATTTTGTCTTCGTTTAACAATGAAATTATTGCATGTATGTACCAATAGTCCTACTCTAATGCTTCTTCAGTCCTGGTGTAGTCCTGTCTTGTGTGTGTGTGTATGTGTACGTGTGTGTTTGCAGTATCAGACCTGTAGGTGGCGCTCTGAGCTGGACGCCGGTCTCTTGTTTGGGGACACTGGTCTCCGTGTGGTCGGCCTCTCCCAGGTTTTCAGTCAGAATCCTGAGCAGCACTTTGAGGTCCGACTGGCTCAGCTCCACCTAAAACAAACGCCTCAATTAGAAATGTTTGTACAAAGAAAATATAATGTTTATCATAGTTAGTCTAACTCTATTTCCAGAGGAGGCTAAAGTTTATGAGCTAAAATGGAACCTAACTGAGCTAAGTACATGAGTTTTACGTTAAGTTTAAAACTACACAAGGACACAGTCTCCCGAACCAACTGTACCTGTGGAGGTGAACATGTGGGCTGAACGAAAGTAAAAGGAAATGTGACAATGGTTATTTAAATATAACACCTGAGTAATGCCAGTCAGGACATTAAAAACATCACAACATGATCACAGCATTCACTCAAGGTTTACAGTGTGAAGCAACAACTGTAAACTTCATTAGTCTGAAGCAGGAGCCTCCAACCTGTCGCTCTCCATCCCCTTCCAAGCAGCTCACAAAGGGATTTTTGAATTCTATTGTGGATAATAAGTAAAATTGTATTAATTACCATTGTAAATGTGTCATTTTGATGCCCAACTTGGTGCACTGATAAATGAATAAAGGTTTATATTTTATTAGCCTCCAAATGTTCCTGATCTAAGGCGTGCCATGGTTCTTATATTTACTCAGTTTCTTTCCAACTGCTGAAAGTAGTAGGTCTTGGGCATTTTTGTTTTGTAAAGGAGCTCACTGGAGAAAAAAGGTTGGAGACCCCTGGTCCAAAGTGACTCTGAAAAGCTTTTATCTGTACTTCATTATATCTCAAGTGTCTCAGTCTTTACCATCATGGGCTTCATGTCTCCTTCGATTTCGATGGCGGCCATCTTTTTGTTCCAGGCTGGAGCCAGGTTCCTCCTGACCTTCAGCTGAAGGTTCACGGCCTCCAACAGCTCCACACTGGGCACCTCGGTCTCAAGACCCACGCTGGCCCTAAACACAACAGGCATTTCAGACGATATTTTAGAGGTAATGCAGGGTTCCCACTCGTTTTCACTGACAACATTTCAAAACTTTTCCATGACTTTTCCATGACCTAAAGTATATTTTCCATGACTTTACGGCGCCTACATGTGTAGAATTGATCAGACTTTTAGGTCCAAAAATGAAATGTTAATCCTTTCCACTCACCTTATGGTTTGGGATTATAGTTTTTAACATTCAAAATCCTGTCAGTGCATTTATTGTCGTCTCTTTTAAACAAAAGGCACAAACTTTCAGAAATAAACATAATAGCCTCATGAAACAGAACGCTGTACATGCTTGAAAGAGATACTAAAATTCCATCACTTTTCCAAAACTGTGATTGAATTTACAAAATTTCTATGACCTTTGCAGGATTTCCATGACCATGGGAACCCTGTATATATCTTCTCGCTCAATGATTCACTGCACACGTGTGAAGGGATACGCAGGATTCATAGAACCATGGTCACATTTGTCACTACATTCCTCTGGTTCTCAGTCCTGACCTGGAGAGTTTGAGCTGTGACAGCTGCACGTCCATGTTGTCTATGACAGCGGGCAGAGGGCAGCCCTCCACCTGCTGCAGGGAGAAGCTGTTGCCGACGGTGATGAGACCCAGATCCATCACCAGTGCATCGTGGGATTTGGAGTCCTGGGGGATGATGATGAGCGGAGCCTTCAGCCTGATGTCCATGGAGAGACGGAAACTCTTCTGAGCAAAGTCCCGGACACTGGAGGCGGCCTTCTCTGCCGCCTGCACCGTGGCCTGGCTCAGAGCCTCTTTCGCCGTCTGGAAGTTGTTGGTGAAGTTCTGAAATAAAGTGGAAACAGTTTAGAGATAAACTGTGGGTGCACATGGGGCTGAATGCATCGGAGTTGTACATTTGAGTCAGTCTGTCACACACTCACCAGCAGAGACATGATGAACTTGTGCAGATAAACCACTTGGACACAGCCCACGTTGAGCTTCACTTTTCCGTCGCTTTTGGACGTGTCGGCGTAACTGGCTCCTTCTGTGGCGTTTGGAGTCAAGGACATGGAGAAACTGAACACCTCGTCTCCCACTATAGAGATCGCCTGAGAGGATAATCATATTAGGATTTAGATGAAGATAAAACAGAAACTATTACACTAATTAAACACATAGAGACGCCCAGTTCATTGCGTTTGAACCTGACCTTCTTGTGGATGCACTTTGGATCCACGTTTAACACGATGAAGTCTCTGAGTCGAGCCGAGATGTGAGTCTGAGGCCCCTGAACCAACATGGAGCCGTTTATACCTGAGAGGAAAACATTTATTATCATTTAAGGTTGAGGGACACTTCATTTAGCCTCATTCACTTTTTCAGTTTTTCACAATTTCACTTTGTAGAAACCGTCTGACCTCGCAGCATTAGGATTCGTTCGCTCGAGAGTAG
Organism: Boleophthalmus pectinirostris; assembly: GCF_026225935.1. Taxonomy (NCBI): domain Eukaryota; kingdom Metazoa; phylum Chordata; class Actinopteri; order Gobiiformes; family Gobiidae; genus Boleophthalmus; species Boleophthalmus pectinirostris. The sequence goes on from NW_026571140.1 coordinate 40,754,829, forward strand.
GCAGGTACTTTAATTTAACCAATCACTGCTATTTGGTCGTGACGTATGTAATGCGCCGCAAACGGGGATAACTGGTATATTAAGCTTTTCCCAAATCCCGTAGGAAGAAGGATAATAACGTCTTTCCACTTGATAAATTTCACCAAACATTCTCTTAGTTCCGGACCTCCAAAACCTTTAATCTGGCCCTTGGTTGATTTTCTACTAAAATATTTTTATTATATTTTCTTTTAAAATCTTGTTAATTTTCTGTGGTGTTTATCACAGCAGCGTCTCCAGCGTCTCTGTACGTGGCCCCTCCCACCAGAGCAGCACAAATGAAGACTTGTCTCTTTCCAAACGCTCTTAAAGGACGATCGTTTTGACTGTTGACCGTGACACCCTCATCAGAAAAATGTCCAACATGAGAAAAGTGGACACAGAATGCAGGATTTTCCAAGAAAAATTGACTTATTCCTGTTTGCATACAAGTTAATGTTAAAACATTGTGTTGAAATTGAATTTTTCTTAAAGTTTCAGGTTGTTCATAATATTATAATATTATAATAAGAAAGAGTTCATCAATTAAAAAAGATTTGTGTAATAGATTTGTTTCTCTGCACAAATATTTGAACTTATTGTTATTTTTGGGGTTTATATGACATGAGTTTTCTGATCCGGCCCCTTTGGGATCAAAGTCGGTTGGATACGGCCCCCGGACCAAAATGAGTTTGACACCCCTGGTCTAGTGTGTTCTGATTCCTGATCTAGTCGCTGGAGAGAAATTAAATTGAGAGGAGGCACTAGGTGGTCCCAGCCTGGCTAACAAAGACCATTGTGCTGGTCAGAAAGTGCGTTGGCGTCCCTCCATGTAACAAAGGACTTTGATTATATTCAGTCAGAGAGTCTCGGGTTTGTACTTTGCCCACTTTTACAGTTTTCAGTAAGTGCAACATTCTGTTAAGATTACAAGTTGAACCCTCGTAGAGCACCTGCACTGCTGTTTTTGACTTTTTATGACCCCGTGGAGCACTCTACCTCTTTTCTTCAACTGACAAAACAGTGTTGCTTTTAGAGACAACAGCTCTTCACGAGGTGCAGCCTGCCAACTCCTGACCTTTCCTGTCCAATCCAAATGTAAAAAAAAAAAATTAAAAGTTCATGTTTGCACAATTTTTTGGCAATTCTATCTGACAAAATTTGTGGCAAGAGATTTGTCTTCTCCGCTGACGTGTGTGTTTGTGTTTGTGAGTGTGTCGTGCGTGTGAAGCATGACTGAGTCCAAACCTTGGATTTTGATGTCGGCCATGTTGCTTTTCTGGTCACAAACCAAAACGTTAAAAGCTCCGAGCGTCGCCATCACCTTCAGGTCGATCACGTTATCCACAGGAGACACCAGGGCAGCTGCAGGTGAACACACACGTTTAAAGCCACAGTATGTAACTTTTTAGCCAGGAAATAGACTCAGAGTTCAGTTTGTTTGTGTTTTGGTCAGTTAAATCCTCATAATACAGAGCGGAGTTGTACTGACTGGACTTGGTGGACACAGTCTTGTCCTCGGCTTTGGTTCGTGTCTCTCTCTCTGCAGACGCTGAACTCCTCGGGGCCATCACCGCAGACAGGAAGTTAATGGAGGAGAGCAGAGCCTCGGTGTGAAGAACCAGGTCCAGAGACGTGAACATCACCTACACCACGAGAAGGAATCATTTTTTTATTATGAAATATTAAACTTGTGTGACGCTGGGCCTGATTTTTACATTTGTTTTGCCTTAGTAAAGATTTATTACAAAAGCGTTTTTTTCAGCCTTGAACCAGGAAGACAAAGTGTGGTGCGCTGTTAACATGCTAGTCACCATTGGGCCTAGACCACAGGTGTCAAACATAAGGCCCGGGGGCCAGATCCGGCCCTCCAAGACCTTTAATGTGGCCCTTGTGTGATTTTCTACTAAAATATTTTAATTATATTTTCTATTAAAATATTGGTAATTTTCTGCGGTGCTGAGCATAGCAGAATCTCCAGCGTCTCTGTACGTGGCCCCTCCACCAGAGCAGCACAAATGAAGACTTGTCTCTTTCCAAACGCTCTTAAAGGACGATCGTTTTGACTGTTGACCGTGACACCCCTCATCAGAAAAATGTCCAACATGAGAAAAGTGGACACAGAATGCAGGATTTTCCAAGAAAAATTGACTTATTCCTGTTTGCATACAAGTTCATGTTAAAACATTGTGTTGAAATTGAATTTTTCTTAAAGTTTCAGGTTGTTCATAATATTATAATATTATAATAAGAAAGAGTTCATCAATTAAAAAAGATTTGTGTAATAGATTTGTTTCTCTGCACAAATATTTGAACTTATTGTTATTTTTGGGGTTTATATGTCATGAGTTTTCTGATCCGGCCCATTTGGGATCAAAGTCGGTTGGATACGGCCCCCGGACCAAAATGAGTTTGACACTCCTGGTCTAGACCAAAAGTGGTTTTCAGACTGGACCAATCACAGAGCATCATTAAGGATTCCTATGGAGTAAGAAAACTTTCAGAAATATTTGACTGCATAGGATAAAAATCTGTGCATATTTGTGTGTAGTTGAGACTAAAATAAATATTCATAAACTCCTGAATGAGTCCAGTCTTGTATTTTATCCATCTGAATACGAATTGAAAAGTTACGACGTCAAGAATTACAATCACAAAAAGTAAATGTATGATTACGCTTTCTTCAGGACGAATATGAATTCACAGATGTGACTCGACTGTCAAAAACACGTCATCAACTTACAGAACAACAACAAAAGAACAGAAGAAACATCGAGATGATAGACTTTTGCACCGCATACGGACTAAACCAGGACTGAACCAGGACTAAACCAGGAGTAAACCAGGACTAAACCAGGACTAAACCAGGACTGATCCAGGACTGATCCCAGGACTAACCAGGACTAAACCAGGACTGATCCAGGACTGATCCAGGACTGACTGACCAGGATAAACCAGGACTGAACCAGGACTAAACCAGGACTACAGGACTAAACAGGACTGACCAGGACTAAACCAGAGATAAACCAGGACTAAACCAGGACTGAACCAGGAAACCAGGACTGAACCAGGACTGAACCAGGACAGGACTAAACCAGGACTAAACCAGGACTGAAACCAGGACTGAACCAGGACTAAACCAGGACTGAACCAGGACTGAACCAGGACTAAACCAGGACTAAACCAGGACTGAACCAGGACTGAACCAGGACTGAACCAGGACTGAACCAGGACTGAACCAACCAGGACTGAACCAGGACTGAACCAGGACTGAACCAGGACCAGGACTGAACCAGGACTGAACCAGGACCAGAACCAGGACTGAACCAGGACTACCAGGACTAACCAGGACTGATCCAGGACTAAACCAGGATGAACCAGGACTGAACCAGGACTCCAGGACTGAACCAGGACTGACCAGGACTAAATCCAGGACTGAACCAGGACTAAACCAGGACTGAACCAGGACTGAACCAGGACTAAACCAGGACTGAACCAGGACTGAACCAGGACTAAACCAGGACTAAACCAGGACTGAACCAGGACCAGGACTGAACCAGGACTGAACCAGACTAAACCAGGACTAAACCAGGACTGAACCAGGACTGATCCCAGGACTGAACCTAGAGGACTAAACCAGGACTAAACCAGGACTGAACCAGGACTAAACCCGGATTGATCCAGGACTGACCCAGGACTGAACCAGGATTGACCCCAGGAATGATCCCAGGACTGAACCAGAACTAAATCAGGACTGATCCCAGGACTAAACCAGGACTAAACCAAGACTGACCCAGAACTGAACCTAGAGGACTAAACCAGGACTGAACCAGGACTGAACCAGGACTGAACCAGAACTGAACCAGAACTGAACCAGAACTGAGTGTCGGGACGGGTCCAGAGGTGAGCCTGCACCTGTTTTAGTCCTGTTTTAGTCCTGGTTCTGGACTGGAAATTACAACCGAAAGCCGCACCGTGAGGCATAATATCAATTATCAACATTACTCAACAACTGAGCCACAGCACAAGTTAAACCCAACAACCGAAGATAACAACTTTGTGACGACACTACCCAGAATGCTTTGCAACGTAAACAAATATAGCGAACTAAAAAAATACTACAAACGAACATATATGAGTTTTTTGGTTTTACGTATTTATAAATGACGCCAACGTTAATCATATAAGACCAGAGTGTCAAAGTAGCCGGGGATCCTTTTAAATTCAAACACACTGTTGTACTCACGTTCATCATTTGCTCTGTGTTCTTGAAGACCGAGGAAAAGTTTGGCCCATTTCGATCCGCCTGAAAAAAAAGTTTATAAAGCAATGTTTTAGTTATTTACATTTATCACAATCGCTGCTGACACCCAGGACTTTGTATTTGAACAAAGTTACCTTAAAATATTGAACTTTGAGTAGTTCTGCCCCCGTCTCTGCCGAGGATCTGACGAGACACAGGTCCTGTCCACCGGCATCTAACAAATCACACGTTAAAGGTGCAATGTGGAACTTTTCTGTGAGCACCTGCTTTTCTCCATGGAGATTTAGTTGCGTAGAGAGTTTCACAGTACGGCAAAAACTAAATCTATCTACGACACTTTCATTTTGTACGTTTAGAGGCCGAGTTACTGGTCAGATTTGTGGAATGAACATATTTCTTTGTGTGTGTGTTTATTTTTGCAATAAAACATTTGTCCTTGTGAGATTTTTACTTCTTTGGAGGGCCTGGATTTCGTTGTGTCTAAAGTTTTGATCCTGCAACAAATTTATAACTGAAGAAATTCAAGATAGATCAGTTTTATGCCAAATTGTGGAACGTGTCAGGCAAAAAATAACATTACAATTCACAAAAATACGTTTAAAATTAGCACGTTATGTTTTTTAATCGCGTTAATCTCATTTTAATCTCTAACTTTATGATATAAAACCTGTTTTTATGTGTTGTTCAACATTCATAGTTATCATTAAATTCTTCCGACAAAATGAAGTGAATTAAACAAATATATAATATCGCCTGAAAACAACCTGCATAGACTCATGATGTCTGCACTACTGTCCATACAACACACACAAACACACACACACACACACAACACACACACACACAAACACACACACACACACACACACACAACACACACACACACACCTTCATCATCGTCATTAACCTGAGAACGCGTGGACACACGTTTCCGTCCGTCCTAGTTACTGCATGGACACCGACGTGCTCCCGTGAGCCGTGTGTGGATCGTGTTTTCTCGCGTACGCGGCGTAAACCGAGCTTCCTCCTGTGCGCCTCTAAACCAGAACTAACACCAAGACTAAAACCAGGACTAAACCAGGACTAAACCAGGACCAGGACTAAACCAGAACTAAAACCAGAACTAAAACCAACTAAAAACCAGGTCTAAACCAGGTCTAAACCAGGACTAACCAGGACTAAACAGGACTAAACCAGGTCTAAACCAGGACTAAAACCAGGTCTAAACCAGGACTAAACCAGGACTAAACCAGGACTAAACCAGTCTCCTAAACCAGGTCTAAACCAGGACTAAACCAAATAAAAACCAGGACTAACACCAGGACCAGGACTAAACCAGGGAATCCTAAACTTGGACTAAAGCAGGTCTAAACCAGGACTAAAACAAGGACTAAAACCAGTGATCTCATATATAAAGCATTTCTCTATCAATAATATTTTTAATATGGTTAAGGAAAGACTGGACTTTTTATTGTCTTTAAGTCGACAAAAGTTATTATGTTCAGATTTCCTCGTCTTTGCTACTTTACAGCAAACAGTTTCTTATTCATGGAGACTTGGGCTCAACAACCAAATTTGGGGAGATTTGTTAAACAATAAATGACTTTATAAAGTCACTTTTTTTAAATCTATATGAGTCTTTTGATCTGCCACAATAATGTAATAATGAATTTAAATGAAAATACCTCAAATTGAAGCTTTTCTCAGCAATTTTTAGGTGAGATTAAAATGAGATTAATTAGATTAATTAATTACAGATCATAATTAATTAATCTCTCAATTTTTTTAATCGCATGACAGCACTATTTAAAATAGTTGTAAGGACAGATCTACCACAAACCTTTGAATTCGAGGCAGTTCATGATGATTTCTCTGAGGTAAACCGTGGCACACATGTCGTATTTTCTGACTCTTGTGTCAATGCCGAGTTGAGACGCATGAAGAACCAAGAACGGAGACTCCACACGGTCTTTGGGCTTTTTCAGGGTCAGCTTCACCTGTCAACGGCAGAAATACAGGAATTTAAGAGAACGGAAAACTGTGAAATCATATTTAGTTTTAGTTTTGGGGAGTTTGGGCACTGAAACAAAAATATTGTAAGATTCAGTTTCAAGTCCCAAATTTGAAAATCTCTGTTTCTATGAGGCCTCACAATAACACATGCATCTCGAATTTCAGACTTCTGGTCATCGTGCAATTCATACTGGGAAGGATTCTCCAAAAAAGTGAGCATCAAACCTCCATGTTTGTTTTCCCAGTGGGATGCGTTTGTTGTCAAAGTTGATCTTTTCAAGTCTTTTGAACCATATCACTTTTGTTTCTGGTTCTGATATTGTCATATTTTAGTTTTGGGATTCGGACATCGTAATTGTGTGGTTGTTGGATCCTAACAGCGGAAAATGGCTAAAGAAATTTGTTTGCGAACTCCATAAATGCAAAAGTGAATCAGATGTGTGTGACTCAAACCTCTGTTCAAACTGTTTCTCTTCCCAACGGAATTGAAAAATAGTGAAAGGTGAAGGTGATGGGCAGGATTGATCCACAGGAAGAACCAAAAAGGAAACATTTGACTGACTAAATCATCCCGATTTTGCAGTGAACATTTTGTATGTGGAGCATCAACAAAACAAAATCCCGTTTGTTAATGGAGAGGAGCAGAAGACAAACAGACTGAGCTGCACTTTCTTGTTCTTGTGGTTTTACAGCAACATCACGTCTTGGTCTCTTTGCAGTGGAAGGTGTTTCTTGGTGAACAGTTGGTGACTTTTGCTTTGGCGTTGACTTTTTAAATTCGTAACCGAGGTTGAGCGAGGGATCAGAATTTTGTTTTCACTGTTTCACTATTTTTCAATTCCGTTGGGAAGAGAAACAGTTTGAACAGAGGTTTGCAGTCACACACATCTGATTCACTTTTGCATTTATGGAGTTCACAAACTTCCCATTTCTCGAGCCGTTTTCCGCTGTTAGGATCCAACAACCACACAATTACGATGTCCGAATCCCAAAACTAAAATATGACAATATCAGAACCAGAAACAAAAGTGATATGGTTCAAAAGACTTGAAAAAAACAAACATGGAGGTTTGATGCTCACTTTTTAGGAGGATCCTTCCCAGTATGAATTGCGTGATGACCGGAAGTCCGAAATATGGGATGCACGTATTGGGACTGAGCTGGGACTAAACCCTGGATCTAAACCTGGACAAAATCATGTCTAAAACAAACAGGAAGTGACCGTGGCTCTGGCTCCAACTGGCTTTACACTGAAAAACTGTCACCGCTTTCTCTGTACCTGCTGCTCGAACCTCGTCGTTTTGGTCTTAAAATGTTCGTATTAACATGATGAATCTTTTACCTCTTTAATCTCAAATTTGAGCAGGAGGTTGATGGCGTTCTCCATTTCGTCCTGTTGAAGTGCAGTGAGCTCAGAGGAGGGGGCCCAGGGCAGAGACACCTCCTGCTGCTGCTCCGGGGCATCTGACTCTTTCTCTGAGAAACACACACAACTGGATTCACAAAGGAGACTATCATTTCCAAAGCATGAGCATTTCTGATGGATCTACAAGAGAAATATAAAATAAGCTGAGTGTTCTCTCATGATGCAGTGGGGCAGCCGTACCCTGAGTGAGGTTCCTCTGCACTTTGCTGCCTTCACCGATGTTGTGGACCAGGATCTTCATGAGCAGACTCAGGTCCTCCTCCCCCAAACTCATCTGTGACACAGAAACACAGACGTCATTTAAGTCAGGTTATTCTCAATTATGCAGTTAGAGATGGTAGAAGTTTAATTTCTCTGATCTTTAATATAATCATTTTCCATAAAACAGTGACTGAAGGGGTTTAGTTAAAGCACTTATTAATGTCTAACTCTGTTAGGTTAGACTGTTATTAGAAACAAATTATGATGCCAAGCATACGGCTTTCAGCTTTTCTGTACTTAGTTAAAGTTTGATCAAATGCATTTCACTTGTGGAGCCAATGATTCCCTTTTTTCTTACTAGACTCCTATACCGTATTTTCTGGGCTATTAGACACTCTGGATTATAAAACGCACTGTCATTAAATGGTCTATTTTCGAACTTTTTTCACAAATAAACCGTGTGGGACTTTAAAGGAAACACAACAGTGTGATGGGTGAGTGGTTTTGTTTGTTTGTTCGTTCACGGTGACTCTGGGCTTTGTTCAGTTGTGGCGTGTAGGGAGGTGCTGTCTGGGACCAACGGATTGTCGGCGTTTCTCTGTGCGGTCGCTGTCTGCTCCGTGTGTGTTTGTGTGTTTGTGTGTTTGTGTGTTCTGCGGGTGGTGCGGTTGTAGTTTACTGAAGTCGTGCTGGGACACCCGAGTGGATTCGTGTATAGGGCGCTCTGGATTGTGGAGCAGTCGTTTTTGGCTTAAGAGCACGTCTAATAGCCCGGAAAATATGGTAATTTCTTATATAAAAATCTAAGTCTAAGATTGCACATGTGTCTACATAAGAAATAAACAGCCACAATATGTCTAGTGACATATTTATCCAGACTGAGTCTTACATTGAGTGAGTGCAGGACTCCTTGGACCTGGATTCCTGGGATCTTGTTGAACCAGGAGGAGCAGAGGTTTCTTGTGACCAGCAGCTCGAAGCTGATTGGCTGAAGCATCTGCAGATCAGGTACTGTCTGTTTTTGGGTCAGTCTGAAAACAAACAGATGATACAGTTGGTTATGGTCTTTGAGAAAAAAAGTGCTTCATTAGCAATGTTTCCATTTAGGAAAAAATCTGTATTTCTTCTTTGTAATTTTTAAGTCCATAAACCGTTACCAGACTCTACAGTCAAATTGTGTTCACAATAAACACATTATGAGCTCTTAGCACAGCATTCAAATGGGATCAGGACTTTTTAATGTTTACATTTTAATAGTTAATTCCCAAACCAACCAAAACAGTGTTAAATACAAAATTAAAACCACAAGAATGAAGAAATACGTGAGTCATTAATGAGTACGTCTGTGTGATACCTGGACAGTTTGAGTTGGCTGAGTTTAACCTCCATCTTCTCCACCACGGCGGGCAGCTCCACCCCCTCCACCTGCTCCAGGGAGAAGCTGTTGCCGACGGTGATGAGACCCAGATCCATCACCAGTGCATCGTGGGAGTTGGAGTCCTGGGGGATGATGATGAGCGGAGCCTTCAGCCTGATGTCCATGGAGAGACGGAAACTCTTCTGAGCAAAGTCCCGGACACTGGAGGCGGCCTTCTCTGCCGCCTGCACCGTGGCCTGGCTCAGAGCCTCTTTCGCCGTCTGGAAATTATCGATGAACATCTGCAAAAAGAAAAACCTGAATCAGAACTAAAACTAAACCGTCCACCAGTTTAAACCCAGTGGTGGACTCCTGTCGGTTCACTGGCTTCATCTGTGTTTCATAAATCCTGCTCGTGTCGTGTAAGCAGAAGAAAGCTTTAAACATGCACCATCTGCTTGTTTCCATGGAGACATTATTGCTTCGCCGGGAATGTTTCACAGCATGGCATTAAACTTGTCTATCGCTATGGAGACGAGCAGGTAACCAGTAAAATTGCAGGTTTTTCAAGAGATATTTGAGCAGTAAACGCACATGTAACTGAATGAACAGATAGACAGAAGTTTAATGCCTCACTGTGGAACATTCGAGGCAAAGCAATGACATTTCCATGGAAACAAGCAGGTGGTGGACCCCCTCTCCAGTAAAGTTACATAGTGTGACTTAAAATTATACACTGGTCATTCCACGTTAATCCTTTGTTCATTAGTTCTTCAATTTAAAATCAAAAATAAGAAAATGAAAAAATTAATTTAAAAAATTTAATAAATTTTCTTCATTATTTGTCTCCAAAACCAAAATGAAACGATGATGATTGCGTTTTGTTTTTTTCAGTTTCCGTGACTTAAACTGCGATGTCGGAGTTTTGCACCACATATGAAATGAACCAGGACTAAACCAGGTCCAGGATCAGACAGGAACCAGACCGGGACTGAGACCAGTACTGAGACTGGGACCAGACCGTGATTCGAGACCGGGACTGAGACCAGGACCAGACTGGGACTGAGACCAGGACATAGACCGGGAACAGACCAGGACCAGACCATGATTGAAACCGAGACTGAGACCGGGACCAGACTGGGACTGAGACCAGCACTGAGACTGGGATCAGACCAGGACTGAGGCCGGGACCAGACCAAGACCATAGCGTGATTGAGACCAGGACTTAGACCGGGACCAGACCAAGACTGAGACCGGGACCAGACCAGGACTGAGGCCAGGACCAGACCAAGACCATAGCGTGATTGAGACCAGGACTTAGACCGGGACCAGACCAAGACTGAGGCCAGGACCAGACCAAGACCATAGCGTGATTGAGACCAGGACTTAGACCGGGAATGAGACCAGGACTGAGACCGGGACCAGACCAAGACTGAGACCGGGACCAGACCAAGACTGAGACCGGGACCAGACCAGGACTGAGGCCAGGACCAGACCGAGACTGAGACCAGGACTGAGACTGGGACCAGACCGGGACTGAGGCCGGGACAAGACCAGGACCAGACTGTGATTGAGACTGGGACTAAGACTGGCACCAGATCAGGACTGAAAACAGTTTAGATCTGGTTCAGTTCTGGTTCAGTTCTGGTTCAGTCCTGGTTCAGTCCTGGTTTAGTCCTGGTTCAGTCCGGCATCACAGTTTAAGTCACGTAAACGGGAAACGCCAGTTATCAGTTTTTTCCCATTATTTATTTAAACACAAAATCGAAAACCGAAAAAAACGAATCATTATCAGTTTTTTTCATTTTGGTTTTGGAGATAAATAATGAAGAAAATAGTTGTTTTTTCATTTTCTTTTCATTTTTGGTTTTAAATTGAAAAACTAATTAACGAATGATTTACGTTGACTACTCTGGGGGCATTTCCGTGAATTTAATATGAAAAACGTTTCTACTGTATTTCATATTTGCATAAAAGTTGTTTTCTAGTGAATTTGTAATTGTTAAAATACAACATTTTGAAGTATAAATAAATAAATGTATTAATCTAACCTCGGTTTCTCAAAAATATACTCTTATGTCAAGATACTAATGTGGTTAAACAAGTTCAGTAACATTAAAAACATATGGATCTGTAAATACGAAACAGAAATGTGAACGGTGAGGCTCATGAAACACAGATGGAGTTGACGGTTGTAGTCACAGGTGCACACAGGCAGGGGGCGCTGTGGTGATGGAGGTAAACAGGCCAAGAGCACAGCACTGATGGACAGGAGTGGTCTTATTGAAAACATTATCTCCATTACGTCATGTTTGTTTTTGAACAGGCCACAGGCGATGTCATGGTTCAGAGCTCGAGAAGCCGTTCCCATAATGCACCTGGCACATTCAGTTTGTTGAAGCAAGACTGGCTCTGTACGACTAGCATTGGTTTATTTTTCTGTGTGATCAGGTCCAACCGGGCTCCGCAACGCTTTTTCCAGTTGATTCAAATGTTCAGGAATCTCTTTCGGGCCTAATTTTATCTCTCATCTGTACTGACCGCCAGTATGGATTCATAGAACTGGGGTTACATTCTTAACTCTCTTTCCTCACCCTTTGCTTTTTCCTCAATAAATGTGTAAAAGCTAAATAAAAGCTTTCAAAACCTTTCAAAACAGCACAACAGAGCCTCTTCACGTGACAATCCTCCAACACTGCAGATTATTTTAGTGCGACAGAGATTCAGTAAAATGAGGGACGAAGGAGATTCCAGGATATTTAACAGAACTGGAACTAGCGCCACAAAGAGCCGGTTACTGGACGAGTTTGGTACTTTGAAACAGGCATTAGGAGCAGTAAAGCCTTGAAGAATGCAGTAAAGTGTTCTTAAATGCTGTAAAGTGCTGTAAGGGGCAGAGATCGATGCAGATGGGAGCTGCATGCTGTACCTCGTCAGCAGACCCACACTCAACGCTAAAAGAAGCCTGAAAGAACAGAAGAGACCGAGCGACACAGGATAAGAGCATGCAGGAAAACAGACAAACAAAAAGCAATAGAACATTTGATTTACAGCAGAGTACTGACACACACATAGTATTATTCTATCATTAAATACTGTGCGAGGCAGAGCGTTAAAAGCAGCTGTGTACAGCTCATCCAGTGAGGTTAACACGTCTGTTCAGACAAACTTAAGTTAAGGCTTAGTCACAATAATCTGCAAGGGCGATTCATCTGTACGAGTGCTGACATTTCTTGACCCGTGGTGGCCCGTGAGAGTGTTTTCTAAGTGCTTCGCAAGGGTGGTGCAAGTGCGGCTTGCAGTCTCCCGTGAGACTCGTGTGGGACCCTGGGAGAAATTTCGGCAAAGTGAAGCATGCGAGTGTTGTGCGGGTCTTAAGACTGTCATGAGGCAATAGTACGCCGTACTTAAGTGTCACAAGGGTCACGTAAGAGTCAAAATCTCGTACGGGCCACTTGCAACTCACTCTAGTCCTTTGTATGAGGCAAGTACAAGCCTCTTACGCGGCCTGTGTGACAGTCTTACACTCGTATCAGTCAGCCCTCTTATCACCGTGCTGTATAACACTGGGCTGTTCATCACCACTTCATCACATCGTACTCATCCATCGTTCGACCATGGCGATGCCAAGACGGCTCTTACAACTAAAGGAGCAGGAGGATGAAGAGGAAAGAGAAGTTGTATTGGCTGTGTTGGCTCGCGACCGTGTCCAGGAAGAAAGACAGAGAAGGCGGAGGCGTTGGCGGGTGCGGCCCTGGATACCGAGACGTGCAATACTGGGACAGTACGAGACTCTTGTTCCAAGAGCTGGACCAGGAATCTACTACTTCGCGTACATCCGTATGGATCGCAACATCCACGGACACGTACTTGACCCGTATTTCCCCCGTCAGTGTGAGATACGTGCTTGCTACGAGCTGCCGCCTGTAGGCCGCTCGCAGGAAAAAATGTGCATGAACATTTCCTCCCTACGGCCTCACCGGGCGTCTATGAGCTTGGAATCTTGTACGAGCCACTTGCGAGCCCCGTACAGCCAAAAATCGCCCGTGAACTGCTTGTATCGACCCGTGCAGGTTATTGTGACTAACGCTTTAATTAAGTGAGGGTCATGTGCATTGTAGTTTAATGGAACTATGTGTAACCTTGTTTGTTAAAGTTACCACAAACACAACTGAACAGGTGTCTCTAGAGCAGTGTTTCTCAAACTTTTTTTCTGGGGCCCCATATTTTAAAAGTCACAAACCTTCACGACCAAAGTCAAAAGATGTTATTCGTAAATCACAAAATAAAGGTGGATTTGAGCATTATTATGAAAGTGGTGTGAGAGTGAGTGATGGTGGTGGTCGGAGGGGCCGATGGCGCAGATTGGCAGCCTCGCTTCCTTCAGTCTGCCCCAGGGCAGCTGTGGCTACAGTAGTAGTTTACCATCACCGGGTCTGGAGTGAATGAATAATGCTCTGTAAAGCGTCTTTGAGTGTCCAAAAAAGCGCTATATAAAACTGATGCATTATTATTATTATTCATTATTGAACATTAATGAGGATATTTTATTGTTGACTGGACAATTAGTATGACTCAAGTTTTAAACAATGAAAACGGTAATTGAAGCAGCAATAAAAAGATCCATAAGTCGCCTATTTGGACATTAAATGTAGCCCATTTCTTTTTCTTTTCAACATTCAACTGAACTGTCCGGGGGTGCAGGAGGAAAGCATCGCAGCAGATCAGGAGCAGAGTTCAGTTCAGTTTCTGTGCTTTGTTTTCATTTTTGTAAGCACAGAAAACCTCACATGTCAGAACTGTTTATTTCAGACAGACATGCAGATCGTGACAAGGCGACCCAAAAAAATTAATATCTCTTGCGACCCAGACTTTGGGAAACACTGCTCTAGAGCCTTAACCTGCAGATAGAGACACATACAAGTTTGTCTCAGTATGTGGACGGGCCATGCCTCAGTGCCTCATGTGAAAGCTCAGAACCTCCAGAAAATCACTCACTGAGCTGTAGAGGCTGCACTAGCACTGACTCATGATTGGCTGCGGTTGCTGAGGTTTAGATAGTGACTGTTCAGATCAGAGAAAGTCCTTTTAGGATTTAACCAACTTGTTTTAATCGCTGAAACTGGCTCAAATTTGACTCGTAAGCGGAAAACAGACATAAAACATTTAATTTAGACAAACAACAAACATTTGAATAAAACAAAGCAAAATGGGCAAATAATATCTAACCAAAACATCAGAATTTTCATGTTAAACCATTATATAGAGTGTATTGTGTGTCTCTGTTTGAGTTTGTGTGAGAGAGTCTGACCAGCATGGACATGAGGAACTTGTGCAGGTAGATGATCTGGATGCAGCCCATTCGCAGCGTCACTTTCCCGTCCACTTTGCTCATGTCTCTGTAGCCTTCGCCTTTCGTCGCTTCGGGAAACAGGGACATCTTAAAACTGAACACCTCCTCTCCCATGATCGACACCGCCTGAAAAACACAGGTGAGAGAGAGAATGGGGTCAAAGAGAGCAGAGAACAAAACAGATCTGCGAAACACGGAGTCTAGAGTCTTGTACCTTTTTGTGGATGGTGTCGGGGCTGACGTCTGTGACCACGATGTCTCTGAGCCGAGCGAAGACCTCAGTCTCTTTTGGCTGCACCACCACCGAAGCATCGATACCTGAAACGCGCAACACCAGCTTTAGTTTCACACGGAGCTTTTCCAGACGCTCAAAGTCGCTCCACAATTTTCTGCATTATTCATTCACTTCACAGTCATTGGTGGTGAGTAATGAACATTTGTTACATTAGTCACAGCTGCCCCGGGACAGACTGACTGCCGAGCTCTCACCACCAACACACTCATGCACCACATTTATAGAAGGTGAGCAAAGTGTCTTGCCTTAGGACACAACAAAAGTATGCACTGGAGAAGAGGTTCTTAACCCTTTTGACCTCATGTCCCAACTTTTTCAGAACAGAGTATGCTGCGATCTGTGACATTTTAAATATATTACAGTCTCTATGATATATTCATACTATATAGGCTTCATGTTTTGTCTGGCGCCACCTAGTGTCTCCACTCAATTTCATTTCTCTCCAGCGACTAGGTCAGAAATCGGAATACACTAGACAGTTCGCAAAAAACCCTGGAAGTGCGAGTTCAGGTACCAGCCAATCAGCGAAGAGACAGACATTCAGTGTTGGGCAATAATTCCCAAGATCGAGGATTTAAATCCTGAACAAAAAGAATGTTTGGTGAATTTTATCAAGGGGAAAAGTTATTGTCCTTCTTCCTACAGGATTTGTGAAAAACTTAAAGGTTGTATGGAGGATTTTTTTTTAGTTTCAAATTGTCAGTGAAAGATTAAAACACCGTTACAGAGACGCAGCAGCTTTGTAATTATGATGACCAAAAAAAAAAAGAACGAAAATCTATCAACTGTGGACGTGTTGAGGCCAGATAAACATCAGCCAATAGAAAACGAGGCTCCCTCATTTTCTATTGGCTGTTAGGTTGTCAATCAAACTCCCTAGTGTAACTGACTCGCATTTCGCACAAAGTTTGTCGCGACGGCGGACGAGAATCTACGACCGGTTCGCCGCAAAAGAAAGTCCGTTTTTGAGGTCGCTGAAAGAAGAAGAGAAGAGGAAAAGGAGCAAAGCCAAACTGAGGTGATTCTTGGAGATCTCGTCCAGCGATGGTGCGACCGAAGCAGACGAAGCGTCTAAAAACTGACGCGTCGGTCGCTGAATTACTTCTAGACAGGAAACTTCAACAGTAATTCTCAATGCGCACAAGGACTGTCGCTGTATTTCTCTTCCCTTAAAAAAATCCTCTATACAACCTTTAATAAACCAGTTAGCCCTGTTAGCGGCGCATTACATACGTCATGATCAAATAGCAGCGATTGGTTAAATGATAAAAAGTACCCACCTACCGCTGCACGAATTCTAACACTGCGAGGTCAGACAGTTTCTACTAAGTGAATCAGGCTATGTCAGGGGTTCTGCAGAAGAAAAGCTATAATCTGGCATGTTTACATTTGTCTAAATGTACAAATTTTCATTAAAAAAATTTAAATAGATATAACATATTTTGGCATAGGATAAGATAATGTTTCCTCGTGAGCGTATTGCTGCTTCCCTCTGGCTCCCATCACATTATAACACGTCTCACTGTGTCAGGGAGGCAGACCAGACTGACAGCTGAGTATAATGTAAACTGCCTTTAATAAAGAGACTACAGACTGTTATAAGACACTACAGACTACAGACTGTTCTTACCTTGGACTCTGATGTCTGCGATGCTCTTGCTGTCATCACACACCACCACATGGAAACAGCCCAACATCGCAAACAGCTTAAAACTGTAGATATCTGCATCTTTGGCCCCTTTGGACACTGTGTAAAACCAAAAACAGGTCAGTGGTGATATTTCTCTACAGCGTTTACAGTGCAGCTCTCTTTGGTGCTCACCAGTCTTTCCCTGTGTTGTCTTCTCCACCTGCTTCTTGGCGTCTCTCTCCGCTGAAGCCCTGAGCTTTGGGGGTGTGGCACTGTGCATGAAGTTCACTGTGGACAGAAGAGCTTTGGTGTGGAGCAGGAAGTCCAGAGCCGAGAACTCCACCTGGAATAAAGAGGAGGAGATGTGAACAAAACAAAACAATGGACAACAAAACAAAACAACAAAAATATGGATTTGTGGAGTAAAAGTTAAGAAAACATGTCATCCAAAAACTCACCTTTAGAGTTTGTTCTGTGTTTGCAAACTGAGTCTGGAAGCTGGGGCCACAGGGGTCGGCCTAGAATGAAAATGTTTCAAAAGTTTAAATAAAAAACATGTTTCCCATAAGTGGCCATACCGGCTTTTCACAGCCTGATCTCGTCAGATCTCAGAAGTTAAACAGGACAGGGCCTGGTCAGTATTTGGATAGGAGACCACTAAGAAAACCAGGTGCCACAGGGGTGCGTTAGTGTAAAAACTGCTGTTGTGCCCTTAGGCAAGGACCTGTATGAATGTGGTTTGTGTGAGTGTTGGTGCTGGTTGGAGGAGCTGATGGCGTTGATTGGCAGCCTCTCTTCTGTCTGTCCCAGGGCAGCTGTAACTACAATAGTATCTTAAATAAAAACAGAAAAATGCTCTGTAAAGAGTCTTTGAGTGTATATAAATCTGATGTATTAATATTATTATTATATGTCATAAAACACGTGGCCAATATTACTCAGTCTCACTTTTTTCACTAATGAGTTCACGACACACGGGGTAACTAACTGCATGGGGTAACTAACTGATTCATCAGCCGGCTTCACTTCGCAGAAACCGTCTGACCTCACAGCGTTAGGATTCATTCACATGACGGTAGGTGGGTAGTTTTTTTAATTTAACCAATCGCTGCTATTTGGTCGTGACGTATGTAATGCTCCGGAAAGCTCAGTGGTGTCCAAGTAATTGCCGGCACAACAGCAAACAAAGCAGAGAGTGAAAATCCTCGATCTCGTGAATCGTTGCAAACACAGAATGTCTGTCTTCGTCTACATCCATCTCGAGGCTTTGTTTACTGTTGTGCTGTTCCACAAAAGGGACCCAGACAGACGTGAAGAGTTTGACGTCATGACTTCACAGCTCTTTGCTGATTGGCCGGTGTGCGGTCTACAACTTCTGGGCTTCTTGTAAACCGTCTAGTGTATTCTGATTCCTGATCTAGTCACTGGAAAGAAATGAAATTGAGCGGAGGCACTAGATGATGTCAGCCTGGCTATGGGGTAACTGCCTTTTGACTATTTTTTTTATTTTATTATTTATTTTTTATTTATTTATTTATTTCGGTCACAGGTATATTTTGACATTAATTCATAAACAGTCATATTTAACATATACAGACCGAAAAGGTGCAGGCTGAAGCTTAAGTTTATTATGCCTTTACCCTTTATTCCTTTGTCAGAGCTTCATCTTGACACCAGTTCATCTTCATCAGTTCATCTTCATAAATACAGCAGGAAGAAACAAGCTAATCAGTAACAGAACAACAAAGTTCTACAGCACAAACTAAGTCTCATATTTCATGTATCTGTCCAGAGTTAAACATTTAAACTTCTTTATGAAGTGAAAGAAAGTGGTGCACAATTTTAGGTTTTCTGTACAGTTGTTCCAGAGCTCCACCCCTTTAACAGATATACAAAATTTCATAATGTTTGTTCTTCTTTTTTTCTTTTTAATAAACATGGTCGTGCCTCTGAGCTCGTATCGGCTCTTTCGGATTTTGAACATGTTCTGTAACGATTTCGACAGGAGATTGTTGTTTACTTTGAACATGATTTTAAGAGTGTAAAGGTAAAGACTAAATCATAAAATTTCAGCGTTTGAAGGTTTATAAATAATGCATTGGTTGGTTCGTTATAAGTTGATAATGTGATTGCTCTTATTGCCTTTTTTTGTAGGGTAAAGATTGGCTTTGTATTCGTTTCGTATTATATGTATTGCCCCAAATCTCAATACCGTAGGTTATGTAGGGCATTACCAGCGAGTTATATATAATAAAAAGACTGTTTTTATCTAGGGTATATCTATATTTATATATAATTGCGACTAGAATAAATAAAAGTAACAGAACGTGTAAATGTGTAGATTTTTGGCAGCGACGATGTACCAAAACAAAAAATAAATCAAAAAGAAATATAAACCTAGGCTTGTGTAGTTTGTATTTACCCTGGTGTACTCCACTTTGAGCAGAGTGCAGCCGTGTTGCTCTGACGACCTCATGAGGTGCAGAGGACTTCTGCCAGCTGGACAAATGAGGGAAAAGGAAGAAATATAGAAGCTGAAATCACCGGGCTCAGAAATAATTACTACGTGCTCTTAAATTCTGTTATTATTGCCCATCTGGATCCATCTGTTCTCAATAATTATCGCTTTATAACTTTCATTACAGATTTTTTTCAGTTGGCCTAACGTTAACCCAATGGATTCTGAACACGAAACTTAACACTTAACACAAAAGTAAAGTCTTTTTCACTTTCTCTGTTTGTCTGTTTGTCTAAGGATGATTTGCACACTTTTACAAACACGGTGGAGTATCATGTATCAGTATCCGCAGTTACCGGGCACGTCGCAGTAGTCGAGCGTGATCTTGTTTAGATACGCGGTGGCGCTGAGGTCGTAGCTGCGTTTTCGTCCCTCTGCTCCGAGCTGACACACGCTCAGTAACAGCACCGGCCTCTCCTGGTCCACCTGCTGCGTCAGCTCCAGTAACACCTGAAGAACACGACAAATATACATGTATACAGTGTGAGGTTTTATTGACAAAATGTTATAAAAACACTTGATTAAAAGGCCTTTATTACGCTATTTTCTGATCTATGTTCCGATGTTGTTTCCTAATCAAAGGTAGACACAAATCCAGGTCTGTTTTTGAGGAGGTAACAACATTATAACAGGACTTAAAGCTCACAAGAGTCGATTTTGATTGAATTTAATGAAAAACACAAACCTCTTTGACTTCGAACTTGAACTGCACTTCTGTGAGCTCCTCCGGGACGTGCTGATGATCCTCGTCTTGAGATTTCTCACTGACGTCCTCCTCTGAGTCTGTCACAAAAACACAGAGGAGAGAAACGGCGTAAATAAGGCTAAATACAAAAGTCCTCATAATAAAGAATGAAACACACTCAAGGTGTTTTTGATGAAACGGCACCGTTACAGCGAACACTGGGCAGTCGTTTGTTTTTTTGTTTGTTTATTGCCATTAATCACATTCTTTTTACACCACTGAGTCTACTTTGTCTCCTAAATAGCTCACAATTTTCTTTTTAGGCCAGAATGGTTAAATAAATTCACCCAGTGTTGAAAAATCCTGTACTTTAAATGTTATACAAATATAAAAATTGTGAAACTAGTATAAGACCAACCTGTTTCTATGTTTGGGAGAATGGCACTCTGAAGATTCAAAGCTCTGGGTCTGGACTCAACCAAGGACAGGACCTGGTAAAAAAAAAAAAAAAAAAAAAGTTTCATTCTGTTTAATTCAAACCTGACATTATTAAGTGTATATTAGATTAAATGTATTTGAATTTGAAGTTATTTATTTGGAGGATAAGCCCCTTGAGATGTCTCGCCATCTCGTTTTCAAGGGGCTCCTCATAAATACAACAACAAAAGACAGAGCACAGTAGGAGACATAACTTCAAATAAGCATAAAAACAACAAAATCAACACAACCACGAACACAAACTCACTCACACTTGACTGTTTGACACATAATTAAACAAGTTTGAGAAAAAAAAAACTAAAACAAAGAACAGTTCAAAGATAATCACAACAACATGAACAATGAAAATTCAACAAATGATCAAAAACAATGACATGGGTTCTGTAAATATTGAACCAGAACATTTTTAAATGAAGGGACAGAAGTTAATGCACGAATCGATGAAGGAAGATTGTTCCGATCAGAAGGAGCTTTATATTTAAATGAGTGTTTTCCTATTTGTTTAGTTAAATATATAACAGTAAAGATATCCAAATCTCACGATACGATATCATCACGGTATGAATCTCACGGTACGATATTTATTGCAATATTGAGGGAAAGCTCATGATTAGGGATGTAACGATATCCAAATCTCTCAGTACGATATTTTCACGATATACATCTCACGGTACGATATTTATTACGATATTTTGTGGAGGCTACAAACAAAACTGAATTATGTTACTTTTTCCTCTTAAAATGCCTGACAAGACTTAATCCAAAAAATTAAGACTTAAAAGTGTTAGAACTGTTATTTCTTCTTGTCGTCTGCACTGAAATGGAGCAAAGGATCATGGTCTATGTAGTTTTCTGTCTTTTTTTAGCTGTTGCTGCACCATAACTCTTCATTTAAGCAAAGAGACTTGTAATTCGATATATTGTGACGGTTCACGATATTTTTGTGAGAACTTTGACGATACGATATCATGATATTTCTGTTATTGTTACATCCTTAGTGACAGATGTTTACCTTGTCTGTGGGCGTGGAGGGAGCAGAGCCCATGTTTGGCAGGGGGATGTTGTCCACGAGCTCAAACAGACTCTGGATCTTTTGGTCTGAGATCTTCACATGAAGCAGAGGAAGCTCTCCTGAGACTTTGAACCTGAAATACAAGGTTAAATGTTTAAATATAAGCCACGTGTTGAATTAAAGGTTGAACTCCTGAGTGTTTTGAGTGTACTTGGGCATGCGGGCGTCGTTGTCCACCATGCTCTTGGCCAGCTGCAGATTAAAGTCCATGGGCCGAAGGACGTGCTGCACGGAGGAGCTCTGCTGACGCGCCGCTCTCCACGCATCTCCTGACACACAGGAAAGGAAAAAATATCAGTACAAGCTTTCACTGGACTCGTATTTTTGTAAGAAAAAAATTATTATATTTATGTAGTCAAATAAAAGCTAATGAAGTTAAATATGAGGGAAGAATCCAGCTGCAAATAAATCAATGAGAACCATAATAGGCTCTGATTTTAGACTTAGATCCACAAGGGAAATTACTTGGACATGCCGTATTTTTCAAACTATAAGCCGCACTTTTTTTCATGGTTTGGGTGTTTCCTGCGACTTATATATACATTTTTTTTACACTGACAGCCGACAGAGGGGGCTCTAGACTTGTGGGTCAGTATCTGCTGCTCCTGTTTTTCCTGTATCACTGTCACTTCACCCTTTACTGCGCATGTCTCTTGCAGAAAAAGGCTCTGTCCTGCTGCAAGAAGTGAAATATTCAGCCAAAAACGGTAATTGAATAGCAGAAAGAAAGTTTGGAGTGAGCGAGAAATTTGTGAGGGACTGGGGAAAATCTGGGATGGAGAACACAGCTTCAAGGTAACTGGGCACCATGAAACTTTCCTGAAGTCACTGGATGGATGGACAAAGCCTGGACTTCAGTGACACCAAAACCATCCTGTCGGGATTCAGAAAGGCCCGAATAATTCTAACTGGAACTGATGCTGAGTCTGACGACAGCGACACAGAAGAGGAAGCGGCGCTCTGTTTACCTGCAGACGTCGAGGCCAAGTTGATCAGAAGTGACACCGAGGATGAAGAATTGAATGGATTTAGTGATTTGGAGTGAGATGGAGAGTTTGTTAAACTTGTTTTGTTCTGTTGTTTATGTTATAGTTTATCTGAAGAACTGTTCATATGTGACGTTAACAGCCTGTTGTTCTCTCTTCTGTTGTTTTTACTACAACTTGACTTTTATGATGAAATGTCGGTTCCTGGTCTCTGATTTTATAAAATAAATTTCCGCCAGAAAGTGTAACTTATAGTCCGGTGCGACTTGCCGATATCATACATATCTCAATACAGTGAGCTTTTGATTCAATACAATATATGTCAGATCGATTTGATACGGTTCAATAAAGAATAAAAGCTAAATCATGGCTGTCATTCAAAAAGTCTTTGTTAAACCACTTCTTGTGCAATGTGAATCTGAAATACGACCATTTGAATCATTAAAACTGTGAAAATGTCAAATGTGTGGCAAAAACAAGTTTCTTTTCACTGAACAAGCACAATATTGATACTGTAACATCACATTAAAATATATGATATATCGATATATCGATATTTCAGCACACCCCTACATATCACGATAACAATATAAATAACACAGAACAAAAACATAAATGGTAATAATAAACTCTGGTGTATGAATGTATAAATAACCAGGTCTGGTTCTGAGCAAAACACGACTGAACCTAAAGTAAATATTAAAGTTAAAGACTGACCGGACTTGCTGTAGAGCACTTGGACTTTCCTGAGTTGGACGCTGAACCTCTCGTAGGCTCGGTCCATGATCTCCTCCAGAGACGAGGAGGGGGCGGGGCTAAGGACGCTCTGCTCCACACTGTTCAACTGCAAAGAACCAAAAAGACGAGTTAATGAGTGAGGCCTGTTGTAAAACTAAAAAGCTTCTGTTGTCCAAGAATAATAAAGCACTGGACTTTTATAAACACTTTACAATTTGGCTCTGTCTCAGGGAATCCATGTGTGGAGACGATAAAACTATTCACTATAGTTGGTATTTTAAAGTTACTGTTACTGCTTTGCCTGAAATGTTCCACAGTATGGCATTAAACATATCTAGTGCTAATTATAAAAGCAGGAGACACAACCAGGATGAGTTAAAGTCAGCTCAGCATGAGTATACATCTTTTTAAGGCATTTTTGAGCAATAAAAACACCTTTAATTGAATCAGTGCAGGATATATTAGTTTAATGCAACATTGTGGGACATTCCAGGCAAAATAATAACATCACCATGGTGACAGGAGATGACAGACCCTCTCCAGAAAAGTTACTTCACAGTGCATCTTTAAAATAACAACAAAAGTGAATAGTTTTCTGCGCTCCTCACATGGATTCTCTGAGACTGACTCTACACCATCTTCATACACAGTCAGTGTTGGGGAGTAACAGATTACATGTACCAGAGTTACATCATCAGAGTACAATTTATGAGTAACTGTATTCAGTTACAGTTACTGTTTCAGTGAGTGGTAATTGGATTACAGTTACTTTGTTAAAATAAATGGATTACATGGTCGTATTTTCCTGTTTTCACATTTTGGGCTATTCCCCTTTCATTTTTTTTATTAATGAATTTTTTGTTTGTTTGGTAATTCCACTCATTTCCGGAAACTAAACCAGGTCTAAACCAGGTTTAAAAGCAGGTCTAAACTAGGTCTAAACCAGGACTAAACCAGACTAAAGCAGGACTAAAGCAGGACTAAAGCAGGACTAAACCAGGAATAAACCAGGAATAAACCAGAACTAAAACCAGGTCACAACCAGGTCCAAACCAGGTCTAAAGCAGGTCTAAACTAGGCCTAAACCAGGACTAAAACCAGGTCTAAACCAGGTCTAAACCAGGACTAAAACCAGATCTAAACCAGGACTAAACCATGTTTCAAACAGGATTGAACAGGACTAAACCATGCTGCACGGACCGTGTCTCCTCATCTTCTATCAATAATATTTTTAATACTTTTAACAGACAAAACATCTTATGTGAAGATGTCCTGGTTTTTGCTTCTCTACAGCAAATCAAGTAATCTGAATACTTTGGATTACTTGATTTGCTGTAGAGAAGCAAAAAGTAATTTAATGGATTCTGTTACAAACTACATTTTGGGGTGTGTAATCTGTAATCTGTAGGGGATTACATTTTAAAAGGAAACTTCCCAACACTGTACACAAACAGGGAAGGTGGGTGAAGTGTTTTGCCCAAGGACACAAAAACAGAACACAATGACCAAATCTGCGTCATCTTATAGAATTCCTGGACACAAACCTTTAAGCTTCCAAAGTCCACGATGATGAGGTCTGATGTTTTGCTGTAGAAACCTGATTTTGGCAGCAGTAAATATGAAGGTTTCAGATCGATCTTCAAATCCAAAACTTTCCTGGTCTCAATGATGTGAGATAAACCTACAAGAGAGAAAAACAACAATAATAATTACCGTAAAGTTGTAAAATAAATAAATATTTCTATCTGAACCTTATGTTTTTTCAATTTTGAACTGAATTTTTAAACTAAGGAAAAGGCTTCATACATTATACATATTTTTCAATTCTACAATTAGAATAAAATCACTTTTTTAGACAACAGAATGTAATTTTCAACACAAAATATATATATTTTTTTCTTTAATATTGTTTTTACATTATGTGTTTTTTCTCTAGCATTGATACAGATCCAGACTATGCTAAAATTACTCAGGAAAAGTCTAATTTTGTACCATTTTTATGCATTTTTGTGTACCATTTTTAAGTATTGGTACCTATTTCAAATGAGTATCTAGTTTCTATACTTTAATTCTATACTTTTCAGTTTTATTCAGTGGACGGTAACAAAGTACAAAGGTAAAAGTACAATATTTAAGTAAAAATTGTAGGTATCTGTACCTTATTCAAATACATTTTACAGTAGATACTTTGTACTTTTACTGCATTGCATTTGAGGCAGGTCTGTATTTTCTCGTCCACTACATTTTAGATCTGGACTGAAAAGTAAAAAGTACTTTTTAATGGTTTAAGACCTGGTTTTCTTTTTTTAGTACATTTTATTTGAGTTTTTGTCCCAACTTTGAGCAGCACAATACATAAAAACTGCTAGAAGTGTCAAAAATAAGAAGTCAAATTCCAAATTCCAGCCAAATTCTTGTATCAAAATCACCACATTTTGTCTTTAAATTGTTCTAAAAATCTCTTGAAAATACTTTTACTTTCTAATCTTAAAGTACATTTTAAACAGATGCTTTAACACTTTTACTTAAGTAGATTTTTTCATGTGATCCTTTTACTTTTTACTTGAGTAACTTCTTGTCCTTGCATCTGTACTTTTACTTTTAGGTGTTGTTGTTTTGTCTGGAATGTTCCACAGTTTGGCATTAAACCTTTCTATCTTCATGGAGACTAAACCGGACCAAGTTACAGGTCAGATCAGTGGAGAGGCGACCCCGCTCACAGTCAGAATGTTTGTTTTTCTGGGTATTTTTGAGCTTTAAAACCACCTGTAATTGAATAAATGTAAAGTAGAGTCACACTGTGGAATATTTCAGGCAGAGCAATGGCATCTCCATGGAGACAAGCAGGTGATGGACTCCCAACCAAAAAGTTACACAGAGCAGCTTTAAAGTAACAACACTGTATACTTCATCCACTTCTGGTTTTAGTCACTTTTGCAAACCCACATTTTCCCAAAGATTCGACAAACCTGATGCAGTTTTCTCTTTGATTTCCTCCAGTTTGGACAAAGTGGCAGAAGTCAGCACCTCCAGATCCACGCCTTTTCCAGTCTTAAAGAAGTCCACCATACTGTTCACTGTGAGCTGTAGGACAAGAAATATAAACAGTATAAAAAAAACAGTATCTTAAAGTACAGTATCTTTATTTTTTCTATTTTCTGATCTATATTGTCGTTTCCTCGTCACAAACAGACCTGGAGTTGTGTTTTGTTTCATTCACACATGTTTAACAACCAAACCCTGCAGATTTAGGCTTTAGAGTTCTTCTCTCAAACCGAAAACACTCTATTAAACCTTGTGATGTCATGTGGTAATACAGAAAGTGCTCCACTGTGTTTTTAAAGTCCACGCAGCTTCACTTCACTTCACAATTTGGATCACTTCAGCCCTGGAATTGCCGATCTCTAAACAACTAAAGGTAAAAGGAGCTGTTAACGTGAAAACTAGAGCTAACAGACTAATAATAAATGCAGAGTTCCCACTCGTTTTTCACTGACAAAATTTCAAAACTTTTCCATGACTTTTTCATGACCTAAAGTGAATTTTCCATGACTTTACAGCACCTGCATGTGTAGAACTGATCAGACTTTTAGGGGTAAATATGAAATGTGAACTCTTTCCACTCACCTTATGGTTTGTGATTATAGTTTTTAAACTTTCAAAATCCTGTTAGTGCATTTATTGTCTAAACAAAAGGCGCAGACGTTCAGAAATAATCATAATAGCCTCATGAGAACTTAACAGAACACTGTAGTTGTTTGAAAGAGATACCGTATTTTTCAGACTATAAATCACAGTTTTTTCATTGTTCGGGTGTTTCCTCTGACTTATACTACAGTACGACTTATATATTAAAATGTTGCACTGAAGCGTGGAGAGGCTCTAGTCTTGTGTGTGAGTATCTGCTGCTCCTGTTCCTCCTGCACCACTGTCACTTCGAGTTCTACTGCGCATGTCTCCTGCAGAAAGAGCCTCTGTCCTGCTGCAAGTCGTGAAATATTCAGCCGAAAAACGGTAATCGAGCAGCAGAAAGAAAGTTTGGAGTGAGCGAGAAACTTGTGAGGGACTGGTGGAAAAGCGGGGACGGAGAACACAGCTTTACAGGAACCGGGAGGATGCACCATGAAACTTTCCTGAAGTCACTGGATGGATGGACAAAGTCTGGACTTCAGCGACACCGAAACCATCCTGTCGGGATTCAGAAAGACCCGAATAATTCTAACTGGATCTGATGCTCAAGTGGAGGAGTTCAAGTATCTCAGGGTCTTGTTCACGAGTGAGGGAAGGACGGAACGTGAGATTGACAGGCGGATCGGTGCAGCTTCGGCAGTGATGCGGTCGCTGTATCGGACCGTTGTGGTGAAGAGGAGCTGAGGCGAAAGGCGAAGCTCTCGATTTACCGGTCAGTCTTCGTTCCTACTCTCACCTATGGTCATGAGCTCTGGGTAGTGACCGAAAGGACGAGATCGCGGATACAAGCGCTTGAAATGAGTTTCCTCCGCAGGGTGGCTGGGCGCTCCCTTAGAGACAGGGTGAGGAGCTCAGTCACACGGGAGGAGCTCGGAGTAGAGCCGCTGCTCCTCCACGTTGAGAGGAGCCAGTTGAGGCTTGGGCATCTGTTCCGGATGCCTCCTGGGCGCCTCCCTCGGGAGGTGTTCCGGGCATGTCCCGCCGGGAGGACCCAGGACACGCTGGAGGGACTATGTCTCTCGGCTGGCCTGGGAACGCCTCGGGGTCCCCCCGGAGGAGCTGGAGGACGTGTCTGGGGTGAAGGAAGTCTGGGAGTCCCTGCTTAGGCTGCTCCCCCCGCGACCCGGCCCCGGATAAGCGGACGAAAATGGATGGATGGATGGATGGATGGAACTGATGCTGAGTCTGACGACAGCGACACAGAAGAGGAAGCGACGCTCTGTTTACCTCCGGAGAAGTTCAGAAGTGACACCGAGGATGAAGAATTGAATGGATTTAGTGATTTGGAGTGAGATGGAGAGTTTGTTAAACTTGTTCTGTTCTGTTGTTTATGTTATAGTTTATCTGAAGAACTGTTCATATGTGAAGTTAACAGTCTGTTGTTCTCTCTTCTATTGTTTTTACTATAATTTGACTTTCAACAGGAAATGCCGGTTCCTGGTCTCTGATTTTATCAAACAAATTTCCCCCAAAAACTGCGACTTATATATGTTTTTTTCTTCTTCATTTTGCATTTTTTGGCCGGTGCGACTTACACTCCGGAGCGACTTATAGTCCAAAAAATAGAGTAGTTGTGTGAAAGAGATTTCAGGACTTTTGCAGGCCTGGGAAAAAGACATTTTCAATTTCCATGACTTTTCCAGGATTTCCATGACTATGGGAACCGTGTAAAAGGTTACTCAAGCACGTGCGAATGAAACAAAACAAAACTCTGCTCATGTTTTTGAGAAGGTCACATAAGCTCATAAAGCTCATCAGAGTAAATTCTGTGTAATATAGAAGCTTTAAAGAGGACATATTAAACCTTCTGGTATTAAGTGTTTTGGTCCCACAGTGTTGACATTAACTTACAAATAAATGGTGTCAGCTCCAGATATCTAAAGCAAATTTCCGTTTAATAAAGTTTTATCTTATCTTAAATAAGCAAAGCTGGTTTATTACGTATAAAAGTAAATTAAAAGGTGTAGTTTCCCAAATCTCACCGCGTCGTATATGATCTCCACGGGCTGCGAGTGAACCCGGAGCAGCTGGTCGGCCGCGCTCTCCTCCGGGTTCATCTCAAACACCACGTTGAGCAGAGACGAGCTGGAGTCGCCCATAGACGTGATGAGCGACGGTACTGCCCCCTGCTGCTGTAAACCCGTCACATACCAGTGCTGAAGAGTCGCCTCCAGCCTGAAAACGAACAGGAGAAGAACGTTTTTAAAGGTGTCAGCAATGAGATGTTACTGCTTGGCCTGGAATGTTCCACAGTATTTTCTTAAACTATGGCACGGAACCAGTGTTGGGGAGTAACAGATTACATGTACCGGAGTTACGTAATCAGAGTACAAATTATGAGTAAATGTATTCTGTTACAGTTACTGTTTCAGTGAGTGGTAATTAGATTACAGTTACTTTGTTGAAATAAGTGGATTACACAGCGGTATTTTCCTGTTTTTACATTTTGGGATATATCCCCCCCCCCCCGTCTAAACTAGATCTAAACCAGGACTAAAACCAGGTCTAAACCAGGTCTAAACCAGGACTAAACCAGGACTAAAACCAGTTTTAAACTAAATCTAAACCAGGTCTAAAACAGGTCTAAAACCAGGTCTAAACCAGGTCTAAACCAGGATTAAAACAGGATTTAACAGGACTAAACCATGCTGTGTCTCCTCCTCTTCTATCAATAATATTTTTAATTTGGTTAAGTAAAGTCTGAACTTTTCATTGTTTTTTATCAGATAAAACATCTTATGTGAAGATTTCCTCGTCTTTGCTTCTCTACAGTAAATCAAGTAATCCAAAGTATTCAGATTATGTTACTCACTTTAAGTAATTTAATGGATTATGTTACAAACTACATTTTGGTGTATGTAATCTGTAATCTGTAGGGGATTACATTTTAAAAGTCACCTTCCCAACACTGCACTGAACTGATCAATTTCCAAAGAGACAAACAGGTGACGTCACAAGACTGTGGTGGAGACGCAACTCCACTCACCAAAGAACCAAAGCAAGTTTTAAATCAGGAGTCTCCAAACTTTTTCCTCTGGTGCGTCAAACGATCTCCAAACTCATATAATCAAGTTGAAAGAATTTAACGATTTAAACTTAACAAAGTGTATTTTGGGATTTAAAAAAAAATATATGAATAAGTATTTAATTTTTTAAATAAAGAGAACAGCTGGATATATAGGTTATTTTGGATACATTCATGTTTTTCTGTGCCTTATTTCATGTTCACAGTGCATTTTATTCATTTTATGTTTTACACATTGCAAAACTGCTCCAAGATAGTCTTTTGTTGTTGTGAGGACCCCCTCGAAAACGAGATGGCAAGACATCTCAAGGGGCTTATCCACCAAATAAATCAATTCTAAATTCTTGTTGTAGCCTGTATTTATTATTTTCGAAAGTTTTGTGTAAATTATCAATAACAAAGTGTTTTTTTGAGAGAGAAATGCTGAATAAATGCATTGTGTAACTAAAAAAGTAATCCTATTTAGATGCCTATAAAACAAACGATTGTTCATTTATTAGTGCACAAAGTTGGGCTTCAAAATGCTGCACGTATATGGTAATAATATATAATAATATTATATAAGTAATAATAACTCTGGAATATTACAGGCAAAGCAATAACATCTCCATGGTGTCAGAGGCCCAAAATAAAATCATCTTTAGACTCCTACAAAGGGTAAATTTGTCACGCCCCTGCCTGTCCTGAGTCTTCCTTGTGTGGATGTGGGCGGAGTCTGCTGGGAGCACCTGCTCTCCATCTGCAATCAAGCCTGCTACAAAGGCCCAGCTCTCCAGCCAGACTCTGCCAGATTGTTTCGTCTACCTGATGGTGATTCTACCAGTCGGCTCAGTTTTTGTTTCTACGTCGCTTCCTGTTACTTACCTGCATTTTTGTATTTCCTAGTTCCCGCTGTGGAAGACTCCGGCATTCCAGCTCCTGGCTCCTCGCTCCTCCACTGCCTATCCTGCCTCGTCAATAAACCTTTGTTTCTTTTTTGCATTTTTGCCCTCGTTCTGAGTCTGTTTTTGGGGTCCACTCCAGTGGTACACAACAAAATTAGTATTTATAATAAAAACATTACAACAAAAGGACACTACATTAACACAACTTCATAATATTTCTAAAACAAACAATATTTATCATTTGTAACACTTCATTTACACCAACTCTCCTTCAACTCTCTCTCTTCTACTCCTCTGGCCTCTCCTCCTCTGTTCCTGTATTCAGTCGTCTTCTTTGTAAATCCATAAACCACCGTGCTTTCTCCCCTCAGCGTTCAACAAGTGCTCGACAGTCTCGCCTTGAAGTGAAAGTATAAACTAAAGCCCAGCGCTGGTAGAAATGTGTGTGCTTTTGTAAACATCCCAAGGCTTTATTTTATGCGATAAATCTTAAGTATGTATGAAAATGTCGAGGAGATGTAAAACCTGCTGTTTTGTCACGGGTCTTGATGGAGTTGGTGTAAATGAGGCGTGAGTTTGTGTTTGTGTCTCACCTGACGGCCTGGGCTCCTGGTCTCTGGGAGATCTTGGTGCTCAGGTCGATGATCTGAACTTTGAGGATTTCAGGAACTTCAGGTTTTTCTCTGATGGTCACTGAGGTCCGGAGCAGCTGGAACTGCACCACCACAGCCACGTACTGCAGACCAACAAAGAGACAAAGGGACGGGTCATTAAAGAGGGCGGATTTCACTTATCGTATTTTCCGGGCTATTAGACGCGCTCTTAAGCCTCTAACCGCATCAAAAAACGATCGTCCCATACACGAATCCACTCGGGTGTCCCAGTACGACCTCAGTAAACTACAAAGCCGCACCACCCGCAGAACACGCAAACACACACGGAGCAGACAGCGACCGCACGGCGAAAAACACCCACAGACACACTCATCACTCCACACCGACGAGGAACGGAACGGAGGAACGAACCGAAAAAGCGAGTGCAATGTGCCACTTCTAGACACGACTGAACAACTGAGTCACTGCGAACACGCCGACAATCCGTTGGTCCCAGACACACCCTCCCTACACGCCACAACTGAACAAAGCCCAGAGTCACTGTGAACGAACAAACAAACAAAACCACTCACCCATCACACTGTTGTGTTTCCTTTAAAGTCCGGTGTGGTTTATTTGTGAAAAAAGTTCAAAAATAGACCATTTAATGACAGTGCGTTTTATAATCCAGAGTGCCTAATAGTGCGGAAAATACGGTAATTATTAACAATAACTAGAAAAGCAGTCAGAGAGCGCAGACCTCCGCCAAGGACTACCCCCATTTTTTATATAAATTGCGATAAAATCAGTCTTCTGGATCAGATCCGGATCAGCCTTTGGAATATGAAAGAGGATCCCATTGTCCATCCCTGAGTCAAATTTCATGGGGTTTGGTCAATAATTAACCGAGATATTGAGAAACAAAATTTTTGGCCCCATTTACCACAATGTTAACTAAAATTTCAAAGTGATCCAGAATCCAGGATTTCTTCCAGATCACCCCCAAAATGAAATCAGTTCTTCCTTTTCACATTTCCAACAAATCCTGAAAATTTCATCAAAATCGGTCCATAACTTTTTGAGTTATGTTGCTAACAGACAAACAAACAAACAAACGCCGGCAAAAACATAACCTCCTTGGCGGAGGTAATAATATATTTAGATCACCATGTTACCTTAACATATTAAAATATTAAAATGTTTAAATAGTTTCACTTCCCTTCAGAGGACTATCACATCATAATAATCATGCTTTAAGTTAATCAAACTACTGCTGCACATCGCATCTGTTGTGTATTTACATGCTTTTGTATATTTATGTAAAATGGCTGTGGACTAAAGGCCTATTCATACTTAATAAGAACATAAAAGAACTTTTTTTTGCACCCAGGCCTGGCCAAACAAAACTCTTGCGGCTTGTTCTTGAAACCACAGCTGAGCAGAACTTTATTCGACAGTTCGGCCACACTGTCCATCATCTTCGCTCTGACTGGTTATTTATTTTGGTGAGTTTTCTTTTTCCTCACTAATGCGGAACAAGAAAAAAGTCACAGCTGGCGTAAATGGTGAGAAAATACAAACATCTGTACAACTCGACGCTCAGTAACTACAAAGACGCCAAATGGCAAGAAATTCATGAACAAGAACAAGAAAAAAAGTTTTATGTTCTTATGAAGCATGAATAGGCCTTAACCCTAACACAGGCCTGTAGGGGGCGTACCTCTTTGGGCAGAGTCAGGTTGTGGGAGCTGCCGCTGTACCCGATGGCCGTGTAGAGTTTCTGTTTCTCTTCAGGCGTCATGATGTCGTCCAAACCAGAGCCTGGAAAAAAAGATTTGATTAGGCAAGGCAAGTTTATTTGTACAGCACAATTCGTACACAAAGAAATTCAAAGTGCTTTACAGAATAAGAAATACATTAAAATCATAATAAAAACAAATCAAAACATAAATAATCATGAAGATTAAAATTAAAAAAGAGAGACATACATTGGAGAGAAGAGTGCGGAATGAAAACCTTTCAGTTATATGCACAGTTAAACAGAAATGTTTTGAGTCTGGATTTAAACAGCGTCACAGAAGAGTCTGTCTCACATGTTCAGACTGTTCCAGGTTTTAGCTGCATGAACCTGAAACTCTGACTCCCCTTGTTTAGTCGTGACTCTGGGCACCAGCAGGAGTTGGTCCCTGAGCTCCTCAGAGTGTGAGATGTTCATATGACACTAACATGTCACAGATGGACTTTGGTGCTCGGACATGGAGACACTTGTACAAACAGAGACGCTTTAAAGTCTCTGAGCCACAGGAGCCAGTGCAGAGACCTGAGCACAGGACTTATGTGCTCGTACTTCCTAGTTCGAGTCAGGACCCGAGCTGCAGCGTTCTGGATGTTCTGGATGTTCTGGATGTTCTGGATGTTCTGGATGTTCTGGATGTTCTGGATGTTCTGCAGCGTCTCACAGCTCGTTTGGAGAGACCAGTGAGCAGAACATTACAGTATCTAATCTACTGGAGACAAACGCATGGATAAGTTTCTCCAAGTCTGATTTAGACAGTAAACCTTTGATTTTCGCTATGTTTTTTAGATGGTAAAAGGCTGCAGATGTTATTGATTTGATGTGGTTGTTAAAGTTCAAGTCTGAGTCCATTATTACCCCTAGATTTCTTGCCTGATTTGAAGGTTTTAGAGAGAGAGACTGGAGGTGATGCTGACACTGTCCCTTTGTTTCTGTGGACCAAACACTATGACTTCAGTCTTGTCAGAGTTTAGCTGGAGAAAGTTGTTTTGCATCCACACACTGATCTGTTGGATGCAGTGACCAAGTGAGTCCACTGGTCCATCGTCTCCTGCTGCCAGAGAGACGTAGATCTGAGTGTCGTGTGGATAATTGTGGTAGGACACGTTATCGCTGCTTATTAACTGGCCTAGTGGCAGCATGTAGAGATTGAACAACAGGGGGCCCAGGATTGACCCCTGAGGCACCCCACAGGTCAGGGCCATGTGATCTGAGACACAGTTTCCAATTTCAACAAAATACTTCCTACTTAATTGAACACTTTTATTTCAAACATGACAGAACAAGTAAAAAGAAACAAAAACAATAAAAAGTGTAGAACGTAATATAATAAAATAAGAGGAGAGTTTTTGTCCCTTGTGTCAGGACAGAGACAGAGTGTATTTTCAGTTTTGTGCTCCTGTGATTGAACCTCTGCAGAAAACCTTGTACCTCTGACTCATCTCTGACACACTCCTGAAAAACCTCAAAATGCAATCAGTGAACTGTCGCTGTCTCTTACTTTGATACTGTCTGCTTTACACCTGTGTGTTTTATCTCTTGAAAAATACATTTTTAAAGCTCAGCGGGACATTCGTGCTTAAAGGTGCATTGTGTAACTTTTCTGGTGGAGGGTTCATCAAATGCTTTTCCCCATGGAGATGTTATTGCTTTGTCTGGAAAGTTTCAATGTGGTTTTAAACCTTTTTATTCACGGAGACCAAACCAGACCAAGTTACAGGTCAGATCTGTGAAGTGGCGACCCCACTCAGTTTTTCTAGGTATTTTTGAGCGATAAAACCACCTGTAATTTAATAAATGTAAAGTAGAGCTGTTTAATACTGTGGAACATTCCAGGCAGAGCAATCACATATCCATAGAAACAAGCAGGTGACAGTCCCTCCACCAGAAAAGTTACACAATAAACTTTTAAAGAAAGGTTAAATAAAATGAATTTAATTACTTAGTGTCTGCAGATGCACCATGTAACTTTACCGGTAAAAGGCCACCACCTGCTTGTCTCCATCTTATGACTTTGGTCTTGGGGAGTAACAGATTACATGTACCAGAGTTATGTAATCAGAGTACAAATTATGAGTAACTGTATTCAGTTACAGTTACTGTTTCAATGAGTGGTAATTGGATTACAGTTACTTTGTTGGAATAAATGGATTACAATGGATTAAATGGAGGTATTTTCCTGTTTTCACATTTTGGACTATATCCCTTTCTCAGGCTAAACCAGGAAACTTAAACCAGGTCTAAACCAGGTCTAAACCAGGACTAAACCAGGTCTAAACCAGGTCTAAACCAGGACTAAACCAGGTCTAAACCAGGTCTAAACCAGGTCTAAACCAGGACTAAACCAGGTCTAAAACCAGGTCTAAACCAGGTCTAAACCAGGTCTAAACCAGGTCTAAACCAGGACTAAACCAGGACTAAATCCTGACGTGTCTCCTCTTCTTCTATCAATAATATTTTTAATTTAGTTCAGTAACGTCTGGTCTTTTTTATTTTCTTTTATCAGACAAAACTTCTTATGTGAAGATTTCCTCGTTTTTGCTTCTCTACAGCAAATCAAGTAATCCAAAGTATTCAGATTACATTACTCACTTTAAGTAATTTAATGGATTACGTTACAAACTACATTTTGGGATATGTAATCTGTAATCTGTAGGGGATTACATTTGAAAAGTCACCTTCCCAACACTGGACTTTGGCTACGTTAATATGCTGACGGTCTGAACAGAAGACGTAAAAGTGGTGTTGCGTCTTCACTTTTTATTCCGCGTTTAGACGACTGTTTTCAGGAGGAAATCTGCGTGCATACGGTGACGCAAAAGTGTGTAGAATTGGATTGCGTATGCCTGCCACGCGGTTCGGTGGTGATGCTCGGTGGTGCCGTTTGTAACATAAACGTGTACGTGACCTGAGCAGATCTGACCAGAGTTTTGCGTCTTGGGCAGTGTAGATAAAAACACTACGGTGGAGAGTAACTTTTCCACTCTGGAGGTGGTTTCAGATTTTTGTGTTTTTTTGGGACTCCAGACCATCAACATTAACATCTGAACTTTATTCACAGGACGTACTGAAAGACTCATGAAGTGCAGAACTGACTAAACCAGGTCTAAACCAGGTCTAAACCAGGTCTAAACCAGGTCTAAACCAGGTCTAAACCAGGACTAAACCAGGTCTAAACCAGGTCTAAACCAGGACTAAACCAGGTCTAAACCAGGTCTAAACCAGGTCTAAACCAGGTCTAAACCAGGTCTAAACCAGGTCTAAACCAGGACTAAACCAGGTCTAAACCAGGTCTAAACCAGGTCTAAACCAGGTCTAAACCAGGACTAAACCAGGTCTAAACCAGGTCTAAACCAGGTCTAAACCAGGTCTAAACCAGGTCTAAACCAGGACTAAACCAGGACTAAACCAGGTCTAAACCAGGTCTAAACCAGGCTAAACCAGGTCTAAACCAGGTCTAAACCAGGTCTAAACCAGGTCTAAACCAGGACTAAACCAGGTCTAAACCAGGACTAAACCAGGTCTAAACCAGGTCTAAACCAGGACTAAACCAGGTAAAACCAGGTCTAAACCAGGACTAAACCAGGTCTAAACCAGGTCTAAACCAGGACTAAACCAGGTCTAAACCAGGTCTAAACCAGGTCTAAACCAGGACTAAACCAGGTCTAAACCAGGTCTAAACCAGGTCTAAACCAGGACTAAACCAGGTCTAAACCAGGTCTAAACCAGGTCTAAACCAGGACTAAACCAGGTCTAAACCAGGTCTAAACCAGGTCTAAACCAGGTCTAAACCAGGACTAAACCAGGTCTAAACCAGGTCTAAACCAGGTCTAAACCAGGTCTAAACCAGGACTAAACCAGGTCTAAACCAGGACCAAACTAAACCAGGTCTAAACCCAGGTCTAAACCACTAAACCAGGTCTAAACCAGGTTCTAAACCAGGTCTAAACCAGGACTAAACTAAACCAGGTCTAAACCAGGTCTAAACCAGGTCTAAACCAGGACTAAACCAGGTCTAAACCAGGTCTAAACCAGGTCTAAACCAGGTCTAAACCAGGACCTAAACCAGGTCTAAACCAGGTCTAAACCAGGACTAAACCAGGTCTAAACCAGGTCTAAACCAGGTCTAAACCAGGACCAAACCAGGTCTAAACCAGGTCTAAACCAGGTCTAAACCAGGTCTAAACCAGGACTAAACCAGGTCTAAACCAGGTCTAAACCAGGTCTAAACCAGGTCTAAACCAGGACTAAACCAGGTCTAAACCAGGTCTAAACCAGGTCTAAACCAGGTCTAAACCAGGGTCTAAACCAGGACTAAACCAGGTCTAAACCAGGTCTAAACCAGGTCTAAACCAGGACTAAACCAGGTCTAAACCAGGTCTAAACCAGGTCTAAACCCTAAACCAGGTCTAAACCAGGACCAAACCAGGTCTAAACCAGGTCTAAACCAGGACTAAAACCAGGTCTAAACCAGGTCTAAACCAGGACTAAACCAGGTCTAAACCAGGACTAAACCAGGACTAAATCCTGCTGTGTGGACGTGTCTCCTCTTCTTCTATCAATAATATTTTTAATTTAGTTCAGTAAAGTCTGGTCTTTTTTATTTTCTTTTATCAGACAAAACTTCTTATGTGAAGATTTCCTCGTTTTTGCTTACTCTACAGCATGGGCAAGTAACATACGGTGGAGAGTCAATCAGATTAATCCAGACCATCAACATTAACATCTGAACTTTATTCACAGGACGTACATGACACCCAGACTTTTCAATAAGTGCAGAACTCACCCAAATTGTACTCTTTGCCATACAAATTCATTAGGTACCTATTTCCACATGGTATGGGAATGCCCAGGTGTTTTTTACTTTTGGAAGGTAATAAGGAATAGTCTGTCTCTTCTACTATCTACTAATCTTCCCTGTTCACCTTTGGTTTGGATTCTCTTGGATTGTTTTTTCTGGCAGATCTTACAGCTGCTAAAAAAATGGTTGCTGTTAGATGCAATCATTCTTTATCACATCGCCAGTGGTTACTTTCATTTAAGGACATTGCTTATTATAGAATTGTCCACAGTGCGTATCCATAATGCAAAAGAAAACAACTATTCAGTTCTGGAACCAATCAATATCTGATCTTAAAACCTCCTTGTTATGAGGTTTATATTTTAGACCATTGAGCGGCTCAGTAATATTGTTGTTTTAAGTTTGTCTAAGTTTAATGTCGCAGATATTGATGAGCACTAATCTTTCATTTATTTAAATTTGTCCTGGACCTGTGTAGTGGGAACATATAAGATGGTCCTGAGATCAATTCACTAGGCCTGCATGCCTGCACGAAGTCAATATTATGCTTATACAACTCGCTATCTTTTAGTTGGGGTTTGTGCCAAGGACACTGTGTTTATGAAAAACAGGGCACCCTGCCCCATTGCCAGTCTCAGAAGACTGGACATGGGACAGGAATGCGCCTCCATGTATGTGTGCGCGGTGGAGACTGGCCCTCTCTGCACGCACAGGTGCATGAAGAGAATATATAGAGGCGGAGGGAAAGCACCCACTTTAGAGTCTGCTGCGGGTTGCGTACGAACGCCCAGCCGGGTTTAAGCCACTCTGCCGTGGGTTGTTGGCTCTCCAGCCCAGTGTCAACGGTGAGTTTGATTTTCTTATGTGCCAGTTTGTGTGATGGTTGATGCTTAAACCCATTGATTGATTGATATGATTGTAACAATGTTGAATGACATATTTATTCTAGCCTCATTGTGTGATGATTGCAATGTTGAGCGGGGAGTAAACGGACACATTTACTCTAGCCTCATTGTGTGTGTAGCAATGTTAAGCGGGGAGTAACCGGACACATTTGTTCTAGCTTCATTGTAACAATTATTGAGCGGGGAATAAACAGGCACAGTTATTCTAGCTTGTTGTAACAATGTTAAGCGGGGAATAGACAGACACGTTCACTCTAGCTTCATTGTGTGCTGGCATTGATTGATGTGAAATTGTGATTGCCTGGTTGTGACTACTTCCCACGAACCTTTTTAGATATTTCACAGATATTTGTGTATTGTTTATTTGTTATATTAAAAACAAATAAACATTTGGTAATAAAAAGATTTTTGTGTTTTTAAGCCCCAAAAACTGCGTCACCGTCTAAACGAAAGGCACTTCCGTTAAAACATTTTGATCGTTTTTACCCACAAGTAATCTCGCGTAAACAGGCCATTTGTTTGGATAGAATGTCCCACAGTGCAGCATTAATCTTGTCTATCTCAATGTAGACGAGCAGGTGACACTGCCAGATCATGTTACAGATGAAACAGGAAGAATCCATATGTTTAAAATTGTTTTGAGCCATAAAAAATGTGATAAAGTAAATGTAAAAATACATTTTGACAAAGCCTTAACATCTACACGGAGACAAGCAGGTGGCAGACTCTCCGCTGATCGGAAAAGTTACGTAGAGCAGCTTTATTACAGCACATAATGCAGAGATGTTTTTGTGTGCTTAAAGGTTGTATGGAGGATTTTTTTTGTTTCAAATTGTCAATGATAGATTATAGAGGTGCAGTAGCCTTGTAATTATGATGACCAAAAAAAAGAGAATAAAAATTCATCAACTCTGGACGTGGTGGGGCTAAACATTTGCCAATAGATAACGACACTGCCTCGTTATCTGTGAGCTGACAGGCTGTCAATCAAACTCCCTACGTTTCTAGTGTAACTGACTTGCCTGCGCCGCCGGTACGTGGTTTACGTACGACTGTCACGCAGTCCACAGACGCAAGACGCACAGACGCTGTTTACTCCACCAACGCAACAGTTCTTAGCGGCTTTTTTTGACCTATATCTTCCTCGCAGTTCGCACAAAGTTTGTTGCAATGGTGACAAGAATCCAGGAGCAGTTCGCCGCAAAAGAAAGTCCGTTTTTGAGGTCGCTGAAAGAAGAAGACAAGGGGAAAAGCAGCGAAGCCAAACTAAGGTGATTCTTGGAGATTCATTCCAGCGATGGCGCGACTGAAGCAGACGCAGGGTCTAAAGACTGACGCACTGGTCCACAAATTACTCCTGGACAGAAAACTTCTGCTTATTATGAAAACGTACTTTATTTCCAAGAGCTAGAAAACGTTTTTCAGGAAACGAAAGCGATATCCTATGTCTGAAAACGTAATTTTCAAGGCAAAGAAAGAGTCCGCTTGCTGCTGTGTGTTGTAGCTAGTTCATTCGCACGGAATCTCCGCGCAACCTTCTCTGCACCCCTTTCCTGCTCCTCTCCCCGCTGCCCGATCCGCTCTTCCCCCTGCTCCTCACTTCTCTGGGCACGGAATCTCCTCTCCCCTCTCCTCTCTCCTCTCCTCTCTCCCTGCTCCCTGCTCCGCTCTTCTCCCTGCTCCTCACTTCTCGTCCGCGAACGAAATGTCCGCACACCCGCTCCCCCCGCTCCTCACTTCTCCGTCTTGCCTAACCAACACTGTAGTTAGTTGTTTACAAGTCATGTGCAGCGGCTGTAAACAAACCTGTTTCTGGCGTAAGGAGGAGGAGGGAGGAGGCGTTTCTACGTAGGAGCTGTAGGGGAGGGGGGGTGGTTTCACACATGCGCAACATTTGAAAAAGGACAAACAGTCGCTGGATTTCTCGTTCCTTGGAAAATCCTCTATACAACCTTTAAGGATAAAGGACCTTAAGGACCTTCTTGTTGTGGGGCAGGGCTGCTAACCACTCTGCCACAGCCCCACCTTCACTCACCCTCAGTCTCTTTGCTCTCCTCCTGCTCCTGTTCGTCTTTCTTAGCCTTTTTACTGAACCACCCTCCGAACCAGCCCTGCTTCTGCCCCGTCGACTTCTTGGCCACCAGCTTCTGCCCCGAGCGGATCACCTGAACAAAAAGGATACAGAATAAACGTCTCTACAGTGAGGATTTTGTATTATCTCAGTTAGAAAACCTACCTCCATTTTAGCTTGTTGACGGATTAAAGTGATGTTGAAGGCGTCCAAGATTTTCTCCAAATCCTGATGGAGCAGACGAGCAGAGGAGAGGGTCAGAAGGAGCAGAAGACTCAGAGGAGATGGTCAAAGAAGCAGAGGATAGAGAAGAGAGGGTCAGATGGAGCAGAGGAGAGGGTCAGAAGGTCAGAGGAGTAAAGAAAAGGGTCAGAGGAGTAGATTAGGAAGAGGAGAGGGTCAGATGGAGCAGAGGATGAAGAAAAGAGGGTCAGAGGAGCGGAAGATGGAGCAGAGGAGATGGTCAAAGGAACAGAGGATGAAGAGGAGAGGGTCAGATGGAGCAAAGGAGCAGAGGAGAAGGTCAGATGAAGCAGAGAATGAAAAGAAGAAGGTCAGATGGAGCAGAGGAGGAAGAAGAGAGGGTCAGATGGGGCAGAGGATGGAGAGTAGTGGATAAGAGGAGCAGAGGAGAGGGTCAGAAGAAGCAGAGGATGGAGAGGAGAGAGTCAGATGGAGCAGAAGATGAAGAAGAGAGGGTCAGATGGAGCAAAGGATGGAGAGGAGAGGGTCAGATGATGCAGAGGATGGAGCAGAGGATGAAGAAAAGAGGGTCAGATGAAGGAGAGGATGGAGAGGAGAGGGTCAGAAGGAGCAGAAGAGAAGAGGAGAGGGTCAGAGGAGCAGAGGAGGAAGAAAAGAGGGGTAAGATAGAGCAGAGGCAGAGGAGAGGGCCAGATGGTGAAGAGGATAAAGAGGAGAGGGTCAGATGGAGCAGAGGAGCAGGTCCGAGGAGTAAAGAAGAGGGTCAGAGGAGCAGAGGAGGTAGAGGAGATGGTCAGATGGAGCAGAGGATGTAGAAGAGAGGGTCAGATGGAGCAGAGGAACAGATCAGAGGAGCAAAGACGAGGGTCAGAGGAGCAGTGGAGAGGGTCAGAAGAAGCAGAGGATGGAGAGGAGAAGGCCAGACGGAGCAGAGGATAAAGAGAAGAAGGTTAGATGGAGCAGAGGAGAGTGTCAGATGGAGCAGAAGATGCAGTGGAGAGGGTCAGAGGAGAAGAGGAGAAGGTCAGAGGAGTAAAGAAGAGGGTCAGAGAAGCAGAGGAGGTAGAGGAGAGGGCCAGATGAAGCAGAAGATGAAGCAGAAGAGGGTCAGAGGAGCAGAGGATGAAAAAGAGAGGTTCAGATGGAGGAGAAGATAGAGAGGAGGGGGTCAGATGGACCAGAGGAGCGGGTTAGAGAAGGAAAAGAGGAGGGTCAGAGGAGAGGAGGAGCAGAGGAGAGGGTCAGATGGAGCAGAGGATGGAGAGGATTAGGTCAGACCTGTATATTTTGTTCAATATCTTGGCTGGTCTTGTTGGCGTTGAGGAGCTTGGTCTTGTAAACGTTCTTGTAGGCCTTCAGAGTCTCGCGGTGCTGTCGGATACTGAGCCACGACCACATTTTACTGGTGCGTCTGACGTGGACCTCCATGATGCTGCTGAAGGCGTATCTCCACCTGCGAAAACACACACTTACACATGAATCCCACTCACACAACACATCAAAACTTGGACTTAAAGGTTGTACAGAGGATTTTTTTTAAGGGAAGAGAAATACAGCGACAGTCCTTGCGCGCGTTCAGAATTACTGTTGAAGTTTCCTGTCTAGAAGTAATTCAGCGACCGACGCGTCAGTTTTTAGACCCTTCGTCTGCTTCGGTCGCGCCATCGCTGGACGAGATCTCAAAGAATCACCTCAGTTTGGCTTTGCTACTTTTCCTCTTCTCTTCTTCTTTCAGCGACCTCAAAAACTGACTTTCTTTTGCGGCGAACCGGTCGTAGATTCTCGTCCGCCGTCGCGACAAACTTTGTGCGAAATGCGAGGAAGCGACAGTTCGAAAAAGCCTCTAAGAACCGCTGCGTAAACCACATAATCCCCGCGCTAAGATGAGTCAGTTATACTAGGGAGTTTGATTAACAACCTAACAGCCAATAGAAAATGAGGGAGCCTCGTTTTCTATTGGCTGATGTTTATCTGGCCGCACTACGTCCACAGTTCATAGATTTTCGTTCTTTTTTTTTTTGGTCATCATAATTACAAAGCTGCTGCATCTCTGTAATGGTATTTTAATCTTTCACTGACAGATTGAATCTAAAAAAAATCCTCTATACAACCTTTAACTTGGACTCAACCCAGAACTTAACCTGGACTAGACCAGAACTACAACAGGACCAAACCAAGTCTTAAAGAGCTGCGAAATTTTGAGATTCACAATTTAAAATACATGATTAAAAAGTAGAATTTTCAGAGTAAACATTTAAAAAAATACTGAAATATGAACTGAAATAAATAATATAAGAGGGGACTAAACTACAGGTACGACAATAAAAAAGACAGGATATTTTGTTCTTTGCAGATATTCTATTATCTACATAATTGCAGCTTTTGTAATTTGATAGTCTCGCCATCTCAAATTGTGATTTTGCTTCGACTGCAATATCCTGTTCAGGCTGAAGTCTATATCAGGACTTTACTGGAGTGAACTAATTTAAGTTTCTAATAGAATCGCATTTACAAGATGATGAAGGATTAAAGTAAAGAGACAAAGTAAATCCATTTAGCCGTCCAGCCAGAACCACACAAGTAAAAGAAGTTTTATGTGTTGTTCTGAACAGAAGTTTGGAGAGGAGGTGATGCGTGATACAAATGAGCAGCTGTGTCTGGATTGTTTAAAGTTTGGACGGAGGATTTTCATGCTCTATGGTCCGATTCCAGACTCTCGAGGATTCAAACAGAAAGTAGACGGGACAGGCAGCTCAGGCAAGTGATTCATCCATTCATCCATCCAGGAGAGTGATTAAATGTTTCATCAGTGGTCATCTGAACTGTTTTTGCGCCCAGATGACCACCTATGAAACATTCTATATATTGAAGTACCATATTTTTCGGACTATAAGGCGCACTTAAAATCCTTTAATTTTCTAAAAAATCTACAGTGCGCCTTATGTGCTCATTTTGGTTGCGCTTACTGACCTTGAACGATTTTGTGTGGTACACGGTGCTCAAAAATCTGTCAAAATGCTTTAGTACGACTTTGGTAAACTACGAAGATGCACCGCTTGTTGGATTGTCTGAGCATTACGGTTTTATTACAGCCGCATCAGCGCTCAAGGAGTAAGCTGTCTTTTTCAGCGCTTAAAGTTCATGCAAATTAGCCAAG
This sequence comes from Boleophthalmus pectinirostris, assembly GCF_026225935.1. Lineage (NCBI taxonomy): Eukaryota > Metazoa > Chordata > Actinopteri > Gobiiformes > Gobiidae > Boleophthalmus > Boleophthalmus pectinirostris. The sequence goes on from NW_026571140.1 coordinate 40,799,008, forward strand.
TGGTTTCTGTAAAATATAAACAAATGTGGCAAAGCTGCATTAAACATATTATCACTCAATGTATATTTGAGTCGTCCTCTTAGGAAATAAAAAAAAAACTTAAACACTTAAATGATCCACCCACATTCACATTCATAATCCACATTCACCAAAACAGAGAGGAAACGCCGGGCGAATTACACCACTAAAGGATCAGTCTAAAGTGTCGTCCGTTTGTTTTGCTGAATATGCCTTATAATCCGGTGCAACTTATGAAAATAGACGAGAGAATTCAGCATTATTGATATTAATCTGTGTATCATTCGTTAATTAGTTTTTCAATATAAAACCAAAAATAAGAAAACGAAAAAACAACAGTTTTCTTCGCTATTTGTCTCCAAAACCAAAATGAAAAAACGGATAACGATTCGTTTTTTCAGTTTTCGATTTTGTGTTTAAATGAAGAATGGAAAAAACGGATAACGACCATTTCCCGTTTACGTGACTTCCGTGACTGCGATGCCGAACTTTTGCACCGCATACGGACTGAATCAGGACGGATCCACGTCCGAGACCAGACCGAGACCAGAGCGGGACTGAGACCGGGACAGAGCTGCTCTGGTCCTCCGCGCTCAAGAACCGCGGCTGGTTCCGAGGTGGAGCAAAGCATCCGACTGACGCTTTCACACCAATGAAAATGAATCGAACGAAGAGCTTTTGGTTCAAATGGACCAGGTCCGGGACCAGACCAGGACCAAAGCGCTACTGAGACTGGGACCAGACTGGGGCCAGAGCGGGCCTGAGACCAAGACCGAGACAAGACCAGGACCAGACCGGGACCAGACCGGAGGCTCAGAGCCCACGGAACTCGAAGCTGAGGCTCGGACCCCGTGGAGGCTCGGAGTCAAAGCTCGGAGTCCACCCTGGTCCCGCTCTGGTCTCGGTCTGGTCCCGGTCTCAGTCCCGCTCTGGTCTCGGTCTGGTCCCGGTCTCAGTCCCGCTCTGGTCTCGGACCTGGATCAGTCCTGGTTCAGTCCGTATGAGGTGCAAAAGTCCGGCATCGCAGTCACGGAAGTCACGTAAAGGGGAAACGGCCGTTATCTGTTTTTTCCATTCTTCATTTAAACACAAAATCGAAAACTGAAAAAACGAATCGTTATCCGTTTTTTCATTTTGGTTTTGGAGACAAATAACGAAGAAAACTGTTGATTTTTCGTTTTCTTATTTTTGGTTTTATATTGAAAAACGAATGAACGAATGATACACGGATTGATATTACGCCTTATAATTCAGTGCGCCTTATAGTCCAATAAATACAGTAAAGGTGAAAAAATTACTGACCAAAGAGCAGCGTTTGTGTGGACTGGGACTTCAGGCCTGAACTTCCTGTACGGAGCGTTTTTCACCATAGAATCGATGGACTCCAGCACATCCACCATGGCCAAGTACTGGAACAAGAACAGAAGAAGAAGGTTTCATTCATTTCACCAAAAAAAATGTTAAAAAAAAAGTTACAGCAGTCCTTCTCTAAATTTTCCACAAGTACCACCTATTAAAACAGATAATACTCCCTACAACTGTACAACAACTCACATTTATGTAACAGATAATACTCCCTACAACTGTACAACAACTCACCCTTATGTAACAGATAATACTCCCTACAACTGTACAACAAACTCACCTTATGTAACAGATAATACTCCCTACAACTGTAACAACAACTCACCCTTATGTAACAGATAATACTCCCTACAACTGTACAACAACTCACCCTTATGTAACAGATAATACTCCCTACAACTGTACAACAACTCACCCATATGTAACAGATAATACTCCCTACAACTGTACAACAACTCACCTTTATGTAACAGATAATACTCCCTACAACTGTAACAACTCGCCCTTATGTAACAGATAATACTCCCTACAACTGTACAACAACTCACCCTTATGTAACAGATAATACTCCCTACAACTGTACAACAACTCATCCCTTATGTAACAGATAATACTCCCTACAACTGTACAACAACTCGCCCTTATGTAACAGATAATACTCCCTACAACTGTACAACTTACCCTTATGTAACAGATAATACTCCCTACAACTATACAACAACTCGCCCTTATGTAACAGATAATACTCCCTACAACTGTACAACTCACATTTATGTAACAGATAATACTCCCTACAACTTTACAACTCGCCTTATGTAACAGATAATACTCCCTACAACTGTACAACAACTCGGCCTTATGTAACAGATAATACTCCCTACAACTGTACAACAACTCACCCTTATGTAACAGATAATACTCCCTACAACTGTACAACAACTCACCCTTATGTAACAGATAATACTCCCTACAACTGTACAACAACTCACCCTTATGTAACAGATAATACTCCCTACAACAACTGTACAACAAACTCACCTTATGTAACAGATAATACTCCCTACAACTGTACAACTCACCCTTATGTAACAGATAATACTCCCTACAACTGTACAACAACTCACCCTTATGTAACAGATAATACTCCCTACAACTGTACAACAACTCACCCTTATGTAACAGATAATACTCCCTACAACTGTACAACAACTCGCCCTTATGTAACAGATAATACTCCCTACAACTGTACAACTTACCCTTATGTGACAGATAATACTCCCTACAACTGTTACAACAACTCGCCCTTATGTAACAGATAATACTCCCTACAACTGTACAACAATTCACATTTATGTAACAGATAATACTCCCTACAACTTTACAACTCGCCCTTATGTAACAGATAATACTCCCTACAACTGTACAACAACTCGCCCTTATGTAACAGATAATACTCCCTACAACTGTACAACAACTCGGCCTTATGTAACAGATAATACTCCCTACAACTGTACAACAACTCGGCCTTATGTAACAGATAATACTCCCTACAACTGTACAACAACTCACCCTTATGTAACAGATAATACTCCCTACAACTGTACAACTCACCTTTATGTAACAGATAATACTCCCTACAACTTTACAACTCGGCCTTATGTAACAGATAATACTCCCTACAACTGTACAACTTTCCCTTATGTAACAGATAATACTCCCTACAACTGTAACAACAACTCACCTTATGTAACAGATAATACTCCCTACAACTGTACAACAACTCACCCTTATGTAACAGATAATACTCCCTACAACTGTACAACAACTCACATTTATGTAACAGATAATACTCCCTACAACTGTACAACAACTCGGCCTTATGTAACAGATAATACTCCCTACAACTGTACAACTTTCCCTTATGTAACAGATAATACTCCCTACAACTGTACAACTTTCCCTTATGTAACAGATAATACTCCCTACAACTGTACAACAACTCGCCCTTTATGTAACAGATAATACTCCCTACAACTGTACAACAACTCGCCTTATGTAACAGATAATACTCCCTACAACTGTACAACTTTCCCTTATGTAACAGATAATACTCCCTACAACTGTACAACAACTCTCCCTTATGTAACAGATAATGCTCCCTACAACTGTACAACAACTCGGCCTTATGTAACAGATAATACTCCCTACAACTGTACAACTCTCCCTTATGTAACAGATAATACTCCCTACAACTGTACAACAACTCGGCCTTATGTAACAGATAATACTCCCTACAACTGTACAACAACTCACCCTTATGTCACAGATAATACTCCCTACAACTGTACAACAACTCACATTTATGTAACGGATAATACTCCCTAGAACTGTACAACAACTCGGCCTTATGTAACAGATAATACTCCCTACAACTGTACAACAACTCGGCCTTATGTAACAGATAATACTCCCTACAACTGTACAACTTTCCCTTATGTAACAGATAATACTCCCTACAACTGTACAACTTTCCCTTATGTAACAGATAATACTCCCTACAACTGTACAACAACTCGCCCTTATGTAACAGATAATACTCCCTACAACTGTACAACAACTCGGCCTTATGTAACAGATAATACTCCCTACAACTGTACAACTTTCCCTTATGTAACAGATAATACTCCCTACAACTGTACAACTTTCCCTTATGTAACAGATAATACTCCCTACAACTGTACAACAACTCGCCTTATGTAACAGATAATACTCCCTACAACTGTACAACAACTCACATTTATGTAACAGATAATACTCCCTACAACTTTACAACAACTCGGCCTTATGTAACAGATAATACTCCCTACAACTGTACAACAACTCACCCTTATGTCACAGATAATACTCCCTACAACTGTACAACAACTCACATTTATGTAACAGATAATACTCCCTACAACTGTACAACAACTCACCCTTATGTCACAGATAATACTCCCTACAACTGTACAACTTTCCCTTATGTAACAGATAATACTCCCTACAACTGTACAACAACTCGCCCTTATGTAACAGATAATACTCCCTACAACTGTACAACAACTCACCCTTATGTCACAGATAATACTCCCTACAACTGTACAACTTGCCCTTATGTAACAGATAATACTCCCTACAACTGTACAACAACTCACCCTTATGTAACAGATAATACTCCTTTGCCATTTCTCCTATTTATTTAGAAATTATTATGCAATTTTTCTTTGTTATTATAATAAATAAAAATCTAGCGTCTAAAGTTTAAGTCTAAACACCTCCAGAAGTATTTTTGTATGAATAATTTCTTTATTTTCTTTTTACTTGTAAATTACACATTTACATAATTGTGCATTATTTGACACTAGTCTCTTTTGCTGCTTATATTGAATTTATTTTACCAAATTATGTCTCTGCTCATTGTTATTACATTATATTGTGATGTGTGAGCTACCGTGTCTAAATAATTTCCCTTGTGGATCAATAAAGTCTGTCGAAGTCTAAAAGTCTAAGTCTGAAATTGGACTTCTGCATGAGTTCCTAAACAAACTAGTTCCTAAACAATGACTACAACAAAGGAAGACAAAAATTCTAATTACACTGACAGAATGACAAAATATTCTAGTGAAACAACATGACTTCCTATTTCCTTGCATGTCGTGACCTGGGCTACAAAACCTACACTGAACTGTACAGGGCCTGTGTCTGTCCTGTTCTGGACTATGGCGCTGGAGTCTGGGGTTAATGTAAACACACCCACAGTAAAAAAGTTCAGTGCAGAGCTCTGAGGTACTTTTTAGGCGCCTAAACTTGCTCTGTATGGAGATCTGGGCTGGGAACCATGTGAAGTGAGACACATTTGTGACATGGTGCGGTTATGGAACAGGTTGGTTAATTTGCCAGACACAAGATTAACCAAACATGTATTTAACTGGAGTCTGTTACATAAATCGTCCTGGAGTAGAGAGATGGAGAAAATTTTTGAGATTGCAGATCTCCAGTTTGTTTACAGAAATAAGTTAATCTGTAGTGTTCGACAAGCGAGGAACATTTACTTTGATAAGTATAAACAAAAGTGGCACAATGACATCTTATGTAAACCAAAATTAAGAACATATATCTTAATTACAGACTGTTTTGGACCTGAACCATATGTCACCCTGAACCTGAGCAGAGGTCAGAGGTCAGAGGTCAGAATGTGCCCAGTTGAGGTGTGGGGCTCTGGCTCTGGAGATGTGACGCTTCCACTCAGTCCCAGAGGAGGAGCGCACTTCTGTTCTGTGCGATTTAAAGGACATTGAAAACTAGAAAAGCACTCAGAGAGCGCAGACCTCCGCCAAGGACTACAGTCCCCCTCATATTAATTGTGTTTTCCATAAATATTTGTCTCGTATCTTTCAATTTGGAATATGAAAGAGGATCCCATTGTCCATCCCTGAGTCAAATTTCATGGGGTTTGGTCAATAATTAACCGAGATATTGAGAAACAACATTTTTGGCCCCATTTACCACAATGTTAACTAAAATTTCAAAGTGATCCAGAATCCAGGATTTCTTCCAGATCACCCCCAAAATGAAATCAGTTCTTCCTTTTCACATTTCCAACAAATCCTGAAAATGTCATCAAAATCGGTCCATAACTTTTGAGTTATGTTGCTAACAGACAAACAAACAGACAAACAAACAAACAAAACAAACAGACAAACACCGGCAAAAACATAACCTCCTTGGTGGAGGTAATGAAATGCATTTTTTGTTTTATTGTCCTTTGTATCATGACCTTCGCTGTCAGTTGTGTCTAATGTGTCTTTCTGTTGGTTTGTGTCTGATGAGGAGAGACTGAAGTATTTGTTTAAATGTAATGTTTTTAAGTTGGCTCAGTTTGTGCTGAAAGCCTGCGACCTCCGTAAGAGGACACTTTATGTTTGATGTGTGATCTGTCTGCTTCTTGTTTTATGTGTCTTATAAGTCCATGCGGGCTGGGCACCAACTAAATGGTGCATGACACTAAATAAGTAAAATAAACTAAACTAACCTAACCTATTCTGTTTGGACTCAGTTTTACCTGAGGCTTGGTCATCTCGATGGCGATGTTCTGCACCTCGAGCTGTAGCTGAGCTTTGGGGGTCTTCAGCTCCACCTCCGCGTTTGGGTTGATGCACATTTTAGCCGAGGCAAAAATCGGCTTAAAAACTACAAAAAAACAACAACAGAGAAACAAGTTATGAAAAATGAAATGAAAAGAGTAGGAAAAAATACACAATTGTGATGTTTCTGAAAAGTATTAAAAGTGTAACGTTTCTGGTGGAGGGTCTGTCAAATTCTTTTCTCCATGGAGATGTCCTGGTTTTGTCTAGAATGTTTCACACTATGGCATTAAACCTTTCTATCTTCAAGGAGCGCAAACTAGGCGAAGTTACAGGTCAGATCTGTGGAGAGGCGACCCCGCTCACAGTCGGAATGCCTGTTTTTCTAGGTATTTTTGAGCTTTAAACCATCTGTAATTGAAAAAAATGTAAAGTAGAGCTGTTTAAAGTCACACTGTGGAACATTCCAGGCAGAGCAATGACATCCATCTCCATAGAAACAAGCAGGTGACGGACCCCCAACCAAAAAGTTACATAGTGGAGCTTTGAGACCGCAATTTACAATTTATTTACTTTTAATAGTAGGATTCGGTTCCAAATTAATATTTTAAAACATGTTCAGAGGAATTGACAAAAAACTGAAATATGAAGTGACCACAGACTGTATGTAAAAGTGAACAAAGCAAACCCAACAGCTGCCGCCGTTTTACAAAGAGGAAGTGAGCATGGGCACGCTTCCAGCTCCATCGGCTCTGGGTCCAGTTGACTTTTGTAAAATGTATGATTGCGGTAAGACGAATGGTAACTGTGTAGAGACAACAAGACTGTAGAAATTAAATTATAGTTTTTAGCTACGTATGTATTTTGTTTTCATATATATATATCGGGCCCCTTTTTTGAGCTAAAACACTATTCGCACGGGATTAGTTTTACCTGTGGACCTTTGGTGATGTGTAATAATTGCGCAGGATGTCTGTAATTTGCAAAGTAAAAATTCTGCCGCACATTACCTACTATAATTCGCCAAACGCAGACGTCCGGTGATAATACAAGTCCCATGTTAATCTGTATCTCAGTGTGTGTTGTGGTAATTGCGCTCCTTTTCTATCTCTTTCTTTTCTTTCTGCATCATTTTCTCTTTCAGTCTCTTATGTGTTTGCAAATTACCAGACATCCCCAGGTTGTACTAAACCCGTGTGAATAGGGCTTAAGGTAGCTTCAATTTTACAAGACGTCCATAACTATTCTAAATGCTTGTATATGTTTTGTTAAATAAATAAATAAAAATGCAGTAAATAAATAGTAAAAAAAAAAAACATCACTCCTCTCTCTGTAACTGCTGTGAGTCTCGTCATTTTGGTCTTAAAATGTTTGTATTAACCCGCTCTATATGATCCTGCGGTTTTTAATTCACTATTTTTATCCATTAATGCAGGGGTGTCAAACTCATTTTGGTCCGGGGGTCGTATCCAACCTACTTTGATCCCAAAGGGGCCGGATCAGAAAACTCATGTCATATAAACCCCAAAAATAACAATAAGTTCAAATATTTGTGCAGAGAAACGCAAATCTATTACAGAAATCTTTTTTAATTGATTAATTCTTTCTTATTATATTATAATATTATGAACAACCTGAAACTTTAAGAAAAATTCAATTTCAACACAATGTTTTAACATTAACTTGTATGTCAATTTTTCTTGGAAAATCCTGCACTCGGCTCCACTTTTCTCATTTTTGGACATTTTGTTGATGAGGGTGTCACGGTCAACAGTCAAAACGATCGTCCTTTAAGAGCGTTTGGAAAGAGACAAGTCTTCATTTGTGCTGCTCTGGTGGGAGGGGCCACGTACAGAGACGCTGGAGACGCTGCTGTGATAAACACCGCAGAAAATTACCAAGATTTTAATAGAAAATATAATTTAAATATTTTAGTAGAAAATCACCCAAGGGCCACATTAAAGGTCTTGGAGGGCCGGATCTGGCCCCCGGGCTTTATGTTTGACACCTGTGCATTAATGAATCCCTAACATGAAACATGGCTTCAAACCCCAGCCTCAGTGAGCTTCATTTGACTGGAGCTGAACACTATGGGCGACGTCACACTCCTTTAGTCCACTTCTTTTTACAGTCTGTGGAACTGGTAAACTAAAACAAGAATCGCATTTCAGAACATGTTTGTACAGATCGAAACTACAGCGTTTTTATGCAGAATAAAACAGGAGATTTTGTTGTTTGTGGAAGAAATTATGGAACTTAAAAAACTGCAGCTTTTGCCATTTGCTAACTGTGACCATTCAAGTATTTTTTAATAGAGATGGGACAAAATCTCGTGAGACAAAATTGCCAACAAGATCTTGAAACACAAAAGAAAAACTATCCCGTGAGATTCTTTAACAAGTGTTTACATTTGGATAGGACAAAAAAGCGTTAAGTTCTGGTGAGTTACATCTCTTTAACAGTCCCAAAACGTTGTACTAGAATGGAAACAGAAATATAAAATCAAATAAATTTAAAAAAGTGAGGAGCAAAATTGGAAACTGAATCATGAAATTTAAGTATTAGAAATGATGTCGTCTTGTCTCATTTCGTGGACCCAATCTCGGCTCGTCTCTTCGTGAAATTCGACTCTCATCCTGTCCTTTTTTATTTTTTTATTTATTTTGAATTTGAATGAAAATACTCAAACAAAATTCTTCAGACTTACTGTACTGGTAGTGCGTCTGCTCCTTTGTTTTGGTGCTGATCCCGGACTTCAACTGATCCTAAGAGTTTCAATGAAGATTGGAAACAGTTGGAAAGATGTGTGTTTTTTTTCTTTTTTGATAAACAAATAAAATAACTCACAATGATGTTCTCCCAAGAGCTTTTGTAAAACATGTGACTGGGAACGTTCCAGTAGGCGCAGAGGCACTCCAGGCTGCCCAGCTACAGGAAAATAAGAGGTTTTGTGGTTTAAAAATAAGAAAATTAAGTTATTTTGCAGAACAGAACAGAGAAGAGTTACCTTGTAGATGATTTTGGCAGCTTCGTTCAGGATACAAGCTTTCCAGTTTTCATCTGTCGTCTGAAAACATGAAAAGAAACACAAATATTCACAATCTAAATAACCAACTTGTGTATTTTTCTTTTCTAACACAGTAATTTTATTTGATATTTTGTTCTATTTTATTTTATTTTTTTTGAGTGAGAATTATATTGACAAAAAATAAAGACGGCAACATAGTAAGAAAGAAAATTGACAAGGAGCAATAGTGAAATGTTTTTTTTTTTACATTAGTTACCCCCCTGAAGAGACACGAGCTTTTTTTGTTAAATATATATATAAATTATAATATTTTGTGTGCTCTATCTGAATGTTTTGGTTATTTTGATATAAAAATACAGTTAATTGACGTGTGATTACGCATCTGTATAAATCTGATGTTATCGTACAGTTTATTAAGACAAGACAGAAGTCATAGTCTTTGGTCCACAGAAACAAAGGGACAGTGTCAGCATCACCTCCAGTCTCTCTCTCTAAAACCTTCAAATCAGGCAAGAAATCTCAGGGTAATAATGGACTCAGACTTGAACTTTAACAGTCACATCAAATCAATAACATATGCAGCCTTTTACCATCTAAAAAACATAGCAAAAATCAAAGGTTTACTGTCTAAATCAGACTTGGAGAAACTTATCCATGCGTTTGTCTCCAGTAGGTTAGATACTGTAATGTTCTGCTCACTGGTTTCTCCAAACGAGCTGTGAGACGCTGCAGAACATCCAGAACATCCAGAACATCCAGAACGCGTGAGAATCGTGACTCGAACTAGGAAGTACGAGCACATAAGTCCTGGTCTCAGGTCTCTGCACTGGCTCCTGTGGCTCAGAGACTTTAAAGCAGCTCTGTTTGTACAAGTGTCTCCATGACCGAGCACCAAAGTCCATCTGTGACATGTTAGTGTCATATGAACATCTCACACTCTGAGGAGCTCAGGGACCGGCCTCCTGCTGGTGCCCAGAGTCACGACTAAACAAGGGGAGTCAGAGTTTCAGGTTCATGCAGCTAAAACCTGGAACAGTCTGAACATGTGAGACAGACTCTTCTGTGACGCTGTTTAAATCCAGACTCAAAACATTTCTGTTTAACTGTGCAAATAACTGAAAGGTTTTCATTCTGCACTCTTCTCTCCAATTTATGTCTCTCTTTTTTAATTTTAATCTTCATGATTATTTATGTTTTGATTTGTTTTTATTATGATTTTAATGTATTTCTTATTCTGTAAAGCACTTTGAATTACTTTGTGTACGAATTGTGCTGTACAAATAAACTTGCCTTGCCTTATTAACGGGTAAGAGCAGAACATTTTAAACTAGTGCTCAGTGTCAGTCGATTAAAATATTTAATCTCGATTAATCACATGAATGTCATAGTTAACTCACGATTAATCACAAACTGATCGCACATTTTTGGCCATTGAATAATCATTTAATACTCTTATCAATGTTTTGTTTTTTGTTTTTTTTATTGCATCTGTGTTTGGGTTCGTGTTTGTTCCAACGCTGCCGCACTAAGAGCGACGTCATCACACGGCGCTGTTTGTTTACATGTGGCGGCAGAGCGAACGCGAAGTCCAGCGGCATGAAATATTTATGAAACAGTGAGGCAGATGTGAGTTCTGCTGCGATACAAACTCCTCCGTGAGTTTATGGAGATAACAACAGCTCGGAGCAGTGAGAACAGGAGGAAACGAAAGGCTGCAAAACTTCTGTCTCTGTCACAGTCTTTATCGAAGGTCAGCGCAGATTCGCCGTGTGTTTTGGAGCGGACTTTATTTAGTATTTTCCTCGTATGAACAACATCAGGGCACACAAATTGTTTTGCTTCTTGTTTACAGCCAGATCCTGTAGGTTTTCTAACATTACTAGCAGTGACCACATCTTACGAAAAAACTAATTTGCGACAAAAAAATGAACGCTGTTAAAATAGTTTTGCGTTATCTCTTTAATAAAACTATTTTAAACTAATACAGTGTTCGTGATTTTAACTTTATCTGCCATGCGGTATTAAAGGCTTTTAATTATTTTGTACTTTTTGAGTGCCTCAGCTTTTTCAACTTTGCATTTGAAACCTGTCCCTAAACTGAAAATTACCGAAAAGGCAATTTTGCACAATCTCTACACATCCAAGTTGCACTCCTGCCCCCTAAAGTTTTGCTGCTGATACAGTGTTTTTATGTGTTTCCCAAGCCTCTTACATTGTTTTTGAAGATTTATTGCCATTAAATCTGAGTATCAACCTTCACAGTATTAAAAAATATCCCTTCTATCCCCTTTCTTAAGATGGCTTATTTAAAATTTTTGTTTTTCATGGTTAAACAACAGCAGCGTGTGTTTCAGTTCCTTTCTGCAAGCATCATTTTGAGGAACTTTGACCAAAATACTATAATTTGTTTTGCAAGAGTTGTACTTTATCATCACCCTTTTACTCTTTACTTTTATTAAATTAAACCACTGATGTCCAACCTGTAGCTTTGGAGAAACCAGTAGCTCTCCACCTCCTTCTGAGTATCTCGCCAAGGGATTTCTGAATTATACGTCTATTAAAACATAATATACTGTATTTTTTGGACTATAAGTCAGACTTTTTTCATGGTTTGTGTGTTTCCTGTGACTTATACTCCAGTGTGACTTATATATTAAAATATTGACAGTGAAGTGTGGAGAGGCTCTAGTCTTGTGTGTGAGTATCTGCTGCTCCTGTTCCTCCTGCACCACTGTCACTTGGCTCTACTGCGCATGTCTCCTGCAGAAAGAGCCTCTGTCCTGTCTGTGTCATGTCAGTCGATCGCACCATTACTTCTGCACCAATGAACAATTTAACATTGAAACTTTAAACTTATAAAGACGACTGACAAGACTGAACGCAAATGCCCGAAAAACAAAATCAGATGTTGTAGATTACAAACTACAAGTCAAGAAATCTGCAGCTGAAAACGATAATCGAGCAGCAGAAAAAAAGTTTGGAGTGAGAGAGAAACTTGTGACACCGGGAGGATGAACCATGAAACTTTCCTGAAGTCACTGGACGGATGGACAAAGTCTGGACTTCAGTGACACCGAAACCATCCTGTCGGGATTCAGAAAGACCGAATAATTCTAACTGGAACTGATGCTGAGTCTGACGACAGCGACACAGAAGAGGAAGCGTCGCTCTGTTTACCTCCGGAGGTTGAGGAGTTGCTCAGAAGTGACACCGAGGATGAAGAATTGAATGGATTTAGTGATTTGGATTTTGTTACTAGAACTTGACTTTCAACAGGAAATGTCGGCTCCTGGTCTTTGATTTCATAAAATAAATTTCTCACAAAAAGTGCGACTTATAGTCAGAAAAATAAGTAAAATTTGATGCCTATTTTCATTGTAAATATGTCAATCTGATGTTTAACTTTGTGCACCAATAAATGGATAATGTTTTATGTTTTTCAGGCTTCTAACTGTTCCTGTTTAAAGATGCAATGTGTAATTTTCCTCGTTTTGTCTGGAATTTCCTACAGCACGACTTTAAACATATTGATTTCCAATGAAGCAAGAAGTGACACTACTAGGCCAAGTTACACGTCAGGTCTGCGGAGAGGCGACGACGCTGACAATGAGAATGCATGTTTTAAAGGTATTTTCCAGCAAAAAAAAAAACACCTAACGTAAAGCAGCTAAGTTTAATGCTATACTGTGGAACATTCTAGGCAAAGCAGAAGCATCTCCATCGAGACAATGAAGCAGCAGACCGTCTATCTGAAAAGTTGCGTAGCTTTCTGGAATTTTGGTTTTGTAAAGGAGCTCATAAAAGGAGAAACAGATCCTCTTTTGTGGACAGTGTTCTGTGACTCACCTGCAGGCTCAGCTCTGACAGAGTGACTCCCATAGACAGGGGGCGCTGTGGGTCTGACACCTGGAATCACAAAGGAAAAGAAGTGAACAGATGAAAAACAATCAGTCAGTTCATTTGGGCCGCGTCTCATTTCTCTTTTCTTCATCCCCACTCACCTCTGGGGCTTTTAGGTCTGTGCGAAAAACTAAATCTGAATGATCTTGTGCTAATTGTAGAGAATCTTTGTCATTACATTATTGGCATATGGCCGTTCCCCAAGTGGCCTGTAAAACTAAATGTCTGACACAGTCTTGGAAGATTTGCAGTTTATTTTTTTCAGCATTTCCTAATGAAGTGTTTTCTGTCGAACACTACTTCTACAAAGTGAAAAATACCAGCATGTCATATGTCCTGTTAGTTTTTTACCATCTAAAAAACATAGCAAAAATCAAAGGTTTACTGTCTAAATCAGACTTGGAGAAACTTATCCATGTGTTTGTCTCCAGCAGATTAGATACTGTAATGTTCTGCTCACTGGTCTCTCCAAACGAGCTGTGAGACGCTGCAGAACATCCAGAACATCCAGAACATCCAGAACATCCAGAACATCCAGAACGCTGCAGCTCGGGTCCTGACTCGAACTAGGAAGTACGAGCACATAAGTCCTGGTCTCAGGTCTCTGCACTGGCTCCTGTGGCTCAGAGACTTTAAAGCAGCTCTGCTTGTACAAGTGTCTCCATGACCGAGCACCAAAGTCCATCTGTGACATGTTAGTGTCATATGAACATCTCACACTCTGAGGAGCTCAGGGACCGGCCTCCTGCTGGTGCCCAGAGTCACGACTAAACAAGGGGAGTCAGAGTTTCAGGTTCATGCAGCTAAAACCTGGAACAGTCTGAACATGTGAGACAGACTCTTCTGTGACGCTGTTTAAATCCAGACTCAAAACATTTCTGTTTAACTGTGCAAATAACTGAAAGGTTTTCATTCCGCACTCTTCTCTCCAATTTATGTCTCTCTTTTTTAATTTTAATCTTCATGATTATTTATGTTTTGATTTGTTTTTATTATGATTTTAATGTATTTCTTATTCTGTAAAGCACTTTGAATTACTTTGTGTACGAATTGTGCTGTACAAATAAACTTGCCTTGCCTAGTTTTGGGTGTTTTTCTTTCAATTGGGTTTGGTTTTTCCAACCTGACAACCCTGGTCTGACCCCTGATCCTTTCCAGCTGCATCACTGTGTGGAGCTGAAGCTGCACTGACAACAACACCAGAGCCATGTCACCACCCGCCTCACCCGCACGTACGCCACCCGCCTCATCCGCCGCCGCCTCACCCGCGTACGCCACCCGCCTCACCCGCACGTACGCCACCCGCCTCACCCGCACGTACGCCACCCGCCTCACCCGCACGTACGCCACCCGCCTCACCCGCACGTACGCCACCCGCACGTACGCCAGCTGAAGCTGCACTGACAAACAACACCAGAGCCATGTCACCACACGTCTCACCCGCACGTACGCCACCCGCCTCACCCGCACATACGCCACCCGCCTCACCCGCACGTACGCCACCCGCCTCACCCGCACGTACGCCACCCGTCTCACCCGCACGTACGCCACCCGCACCCGCACGTACGCCCACCCACAGGAGCCTCCGTTCCCACACCACCAGACTCCAGAACAGTGTCATCCCCCAGGCTGTTAGGATGCTGAACTCTGTCCCCTCTCTACCCACCAGCAGCCAGGAAGAAAGAATCTGCATCTCCCCAAGAACAGAACTCCACAAAGAACCCCCGCTTACCCCACAAGTGTGCCTTGCACTATATGCCTTTTGCATTTTTGAATTATTTACCATTTAGTATTTACTTTTTTATGCATTAGACAGTGAGAAACACAATTTCGGTTCTTCATATGATCTTTGTATGAAGAATTGACAGAAAACTTTTAACTTGACCTTGTAATCGCAAACTGCTCGTGTTCAGCTGATAGAACACCTACAGTTTTCAAAAATGTCAGATTCTGTGGCAATGTTTTCCTATTTTAAGATCATAAACTTTTTCTCAGCTCAAAATCCTTCAGTTGTCTTATAAACAGTGTTGGGGAGTAACGGATTACATGTACCGCCGTTACGTAATCAGAGTACAAATTATGAGTAACTGTATTCCGTTACAGTTACTGTTTCAATGAGTGGTAATTGGATTACAGTTACTTTGCTGAAATAAGTGGATTACAAGGCGGTATTTTCCTGTTTTCACATTTTGTGCTACATCCCATTTATTTATTTTTTTTATTTCGGTAATTTCACTCATTGCCTGAAGCCCAAACAGAACGCGCGCAATAAGAGCGATGTAAACGTCATGTTAAAGTTGGCGGTGTCAGTCACACAGTGGAAGCAGCAGTGCATTGGTAAAAACGCATTTGTGTCTTGGAAATTCTTCTCCCGATGTGAGATATATATATATATATATAAAAACAAATAATAAAATCGCCTACAACTTAAATGTGAAACCGGAGCAACTGGCACTGGTGAAAACAACCTGCATAGACTCATAATATCTGCACTACTGTCATATACACAACACACACAACACAACACACACAAACACAAACACACAACACAAACACACACAAACACAAACACACACAAACACAAACAAACACCTTCATCATCGTCATCAACCTGAGAACCCGCGGACCACGTCTCCTTCCGTAGTTACTGCGTGGACGCCGCCGTCTCGTGCGCCGCGTGTGGACCGTGTTTTCTCGCGTAAACCGCACTTCCTCCTGTGCGCCTCTAAACCAGAACTAAACCAGGACTAAACCAGGACTAAACCAGGACTAAAGCAGGACTAAAGCAGGACTAAACCAGGTTTAAACTAGGACTAAACCACGACTAAACCAGAACTAAAGACCTGGTCTAGACCAGGTCTAAAAATCAGGACTAAACCAGGACTAAACCAGGTCTAAACAACATGACACCTAACAGTAGGTTGACATAATTTAAGGTGATCTCATATAATTTCTCTATCAATAATATTTTTTAATCTGGTGAAGGAAAGACTGATCTTGTTATTGTCTTTTAACAGACAAAACCTCTTATATTAAGATCTCGTGGTCTTTGTTTCTCTACAGCAAACAGTTGCTTATTCATGGAGACTTGGGCTCAGACAATTTGAAGACAACAAACAAGAATTTTCAGAATGTGGTTGCTACATTCATGTCGTTTAAAAAAACATGACAATATCAAGTAATCCAAAATAATCAGATTACGTTACTCACTTTAAGTAATTTAATGGATTACGTTACAAATTACATTTTGGGGTGTGTAATCTGTAATCTGTAGGGGATTACATTTTAAAAGTAACCTTCCCAACACTGTTTATAAAACACTTTATAATCGTTAGCTCCGGCTCTGCTCAGCGCCTTCTCGCTCTGATTAGTCAAAGTGAGTGTTGCCTGGGCTCCTCGCTCGTGTGCATTGGCGTGTGCTCGCGGGAGAAAAGAACTCTACTGCACATGCTCAGAGGGCAGGGAGCCACCAGACGTACCAACCCGGGCAAGGCTAATCTGGAGACACGCGCCATTGAGCTCGGCCCATTGATTTGAATTTGTGGCCATATTTAGACCCCGGGGCTTGCTCTGACCCCCTCTAGTGGCCTGTATGGTGCAGTGCCAGTCGCCCTCTAGTGGTAAAAGGCTGTATTGTTGTATCGTTGCTTACGTCGTCCTCGTATCGCAGGTGGATGCTGCTGATCTTCACCTGCAGGTTCTTGATCACCTGAGTGGCCATTTTCTCCACAAACGTGTCCTTCTTCTCCTCCGGGGCTTTCTCTGGAATAACACGCATTATTTTTTTATTTTATATGACGGAAATAAATCAAGATCTGACCCTGAAAACAGACGGAATGATGGGAGATGGGAGACTCGCTGTTTTTTTTCCAATCCAATGTTCTTTATTTCTACAGAACACGACTCACGCGGAGTTAGAAGAATAGAGAATAAAAGTGTTATTATTACTGTTATTTCACATAAATCTCCAAACTTATGATTCTTATAATTGTTTGTTTGAGATTCTTTTAGTCTTTTCAAAGTTCTTCTAAACTCATCACAGACACAATCACGTCTTTGTGGCTGAACATTGGAACCACTTTCGGAGACTAATGTGAAAAAAATCTTATAAATAAACAAGAGTTACATTGTCAGAGAAGACGTTGAAAGTTGTGCCAGTTTTTTTTTTTTTTTTTTTTGTCTCAAGTGGAGTGCGTCAGGTTTACACTTACGAACGAGACTTACCTTTGCTGTGGTCGCGTCTTTTTGTGAGTTTCTTCAAACTCTTTTTATGCTTTTTGAGTTTTTTGTGTCCTTTTGAGACTTTGGCAGCGTTAAAGAGAAAGTGAGCGAGTTAGAAACAAGTATTAAAGCAGAGAGACACACACACACTGAAGCATGCAAAGGAACAGAGGAGGAAAAGGGAATCCTAAAAACTACTATAGCAGATTTTTTTTTCATGTATCTGAGCAAATTTTTACAAAAAAGCTCTCTTAAATGTGCATATAAACTCATCACAGTGAATAAATTGGATGCTCAGAATGTGTTTTAATCAAACTAGTTTTGTTTTTCACATTTTGAGAAAGTAAAAATCAGGTACAGCGCGTTTAATTCTGCAAAATCAAGGACTTCCAACAGTGTTTGTAACTTTTGTGGAAGAACAGAACTGGAATTTAGCCTTGAAGACACGATTTTTGAGTTTTAGTTTTAGTTTTTTTTTTTTTTTTTTAAATAATGGAACCAAGTCTTAAACTTATGTCTTCTAACAAATACGTCACAGCTGTAAATTTGATCGCTGCAGTTAATAAATTCAATTAATCTGAATCCATGTGTCATTCGTTCATTCGTTTTTCAAAATAAAACCAAATATAAAAAAGCGAAGAAACAATTATTTTCTTCATTATTTGTCTCCAAAACCAAAATGAAAAAACGGATAACGATTTGTTTATTCAGTTTTTGATTTTGTGTTTAAATGAATAAATGAAAAAAAAAACAGACTGAACCAGGACTAAACCAGGACTGAACCAGGACTAAAAACCAGTCTCAGTCCTTGTCTCAATTCCGGTCTGGTCCGGGTCTCAGTTCCCGTCTCAG
Organism: Boleophthalmus pectinirostris; assembly: GCF_026225935.1. Classification (NCBI taxonomy): domain Eukaryota; kingdom Metazoa; phylum Chordata; class Actinopteri; order Gobiiformes; family Gobiidae; genus Boleophthalmus; species Boleophthalmus pectinirostris. The sequence goes on from NW_026571140.1 coordinate 40,817,515, forward strand.
TCCTAGTCTCAGTCCTGATTTTGTCCCGGTCTGGTCCGGTCTGGTCCCGGTTTCAGTTCCCGTCTCAGTTCCCGTCTCAGTCCCGGTCTCAGTCCCGGTCTCAGTCCCGGTCTCAGTCCCGGTCTCAGTCCCGGTCTCAGTCCCGGTCTCAGTTCCCGCTCTGGCCCCGGTCTGGCCCCGGTCTGAGTCCTGATCACCCAAAGGTTTATGTGGGCAACTTTAGGCCCATCCTGACACTCCTGGTTTAGTCCTGGTTTAGACCTGTTTTAGTCCTGTTTTAGTCCTGTTTTGTTTTAGTCCTGTTTTTAGTCTTGTTTTAGCCCTGTTTTAGTCCTGTTTTAGTCCTGTTTTAGTCTTGTTTTAGCCCTGTTTTAGTCCTGGTGTAGACCTATTTTAGTCCTGTTTTATTCCTGTTTTAGTCCTGTTTTATTCTTGTTTCAGTCCTGTTTTATTCTTGTTTCAGTCCTGTTTCAGTCATCTCAGTTTAATTCACGTAAACGGGAAACGTCCCTTATCCGTTTTTTCGATTATTCATTTAAACACAAAATCAAAAACTGAAAAAACAAATCATTATCTGTTTTTTTTTTTTTTTTCCATTTTGGTTTTGGTTACAAACAATGAAGAAAATTGTTGTTGTTTTTTTTCTTATTATTTTTGGTTTTATTTTGAAAAACGAATGAACGAACGACACATGGATTAACCTGACTGTTAAAAGTGTACAGTATTTCAAACAAAACAAAAAAGAAAAAACAGATAGTGCAAAAATTAATAGTAAAATATAAGTATAATATAAAATACACATTGTTCTCAGGGTTTTCCAGACGGGGGGGGAACACACAGCATGCTTAAATAAACTAATACTACTAATACTACTAATACTACTGCCAGGCATCAACTCAAATTAAAATATTACTATCAATGGATCACGTAGAGCGAGTTAATAAGAACATTTTAAGACGAAAATAACAAGAGGGGAGACGATTTTTCAACCCTTGAACAAAATCTTGATTATAAAAGCACAAATTAATGTTGTTAATTTGAGTAAATGCCCAGCCCTACTGTCAGTCTAACAGAATAACCCTGCTGCCTCTGTTATATCTGTAGTATGAAGCCGTTTGTAAATATTCTCAGTCCGTTCCAGCGTTACCGTGAGGATCCTTGTAAACCACAGTCTCCAGATTAAACAGCATGTCTCCGGTTTGAGAGGCTGACACCAAACGCAGCATGAACAACAAGAGAACGTAAACAAAGCAAATTTAACATTTAACACACCAAGTTACACTCCTGTTAACTGATAGAAAGAGAGCATTTCATAACTGTATTTTAATGCACAATGTGTTGATGTCCCTCTATTAGAACTTGCATCAAATTATGATTTCATTTTCATTTCCATTTCATTTCATATTTTATTTAATTTTAATTGTATGTATTTATTTTATTGTATTTATTTATTTTAATTTTATTTTATTTTCATATTTTATTTTTGTTTTATTTATTTTTTATTTTATTTTATTTTTATTTTCATTTCATATTCTATTAAATTTTAATTGTATTTATTTATTTTATATATATATATTTTTTATTTTATTTCATTTTTATATTTTATTTTTATTTCATTCCATTTTCATATTTTATTTAATTTGATCTCATTTTATATTATTTTATTTTATTTCTAGTTTATTTTTTCATTTTATTGTTATTTTATTTATTTCTAGTTTTTTTCATTTTATTTTATTTTATTTTATTTCATTTTTATTTTATTATTTTTCATTTTATTGTATTATTTATTTTATTATTTATTTTATTTAAAAATTTTTTTGTATTTTATAATTTAATTTTTTTTCAAATCAAAATGCATAGGAGCGTTAAAGTTGCACTGCGTAACTTTTCTGCTCACACGGTCCTCTTGTCTCCATGAAGATGTTTGTGTTTTGTCCGTAATGTTCCACAGCATGGCATTAAACTGACCGCTCTGGCATAATATGTGTACACATTACGCAAAAGAAATAAACAGCCCTGTGTGGCATCACCCGCCCGTTGCCATGGAGATACATAAGTTTAAAGCCATACTGAGGAACATTATAGACTAAGCAATGACATCTACAAAGAGACATATTGAAAATTAAAAACATTTGAGAGAAGACAGCTATATTAAACTAGTAAAGTAATTTAAGAATTCCATATATTTTTCTTTTTTTTTCAGACAAGTATAATGTTTTAATAATAAGATTCTGCTCAAAGTTCATATTTTTAGAAAGAAATGACAAAAAGCTGACATCTGACCTGACAAACTAATACAAGAATCACATTTCAGAACATTTGCACAGATCTAAACTACAGAGTTATCAGCTTTTATACAGAATTAAACGGAGCATTTGTGGAGGAAATGATGGTACTTCAGAAATTGCAGCCTTTGTTAATTGCCCATTCAAAGAGCAATCCTATTTCAGAACATGTTTGTAGAGGTCAAAGATGCAGAGTTAGTGTTGCATAGACAGAATAAATTGCTCTAAAAGCTTTAATACCTCAATAGTCATGACATATTAAAGGGCAAATATTACACAAAACTGACTCTCGTGAGCTTTAAGTCGTGTTAGAATAATGTTACCTCGTCAAAAACAAACCTGGAGTTGTGTTTTGTTCTGTTTGAAAAGACAACAGTTTCTTCATTATTTGTCTCCAAAACCAAAATGAAAAAAAACATAATGATTTGTTTTTTCAGTTTTTGATTTTGTGTTTAAATGAAGAATGGAAAAAAGAGATGACGACCGTTTCCCGTTTACGTGACGTCTGTGACTGCGATGCCGAACTTTTGCACCGCATACGGACGGGACCAGACCGGAACAAGACCGAGACTGAGACCGGGACCAGACCGGGACCAGACCGAGACTGAGACCGGGACCAGACCGGGACAGACCGAGACGAGACGGGACCAGACCGGGACCAGACCGAGACTGAGACCGGGACCAGACCGGAACAAGACCGAGACCAGACCGGGACCAGACCGGGACCAGACAGAAACTGAGACCAGACCGGGATCAGACCGAGACCAAACCAGGACCAGACCGGAACCAGACCGAGACCAGACCAGGACCAGACCGAGACTGAGACCAGACCGGGATCAGACCAAGACCAGACCGAGACCAGACCAGGACCAGACCGAGACTGAGACCAGACCGGGATCAGACCGAGACCAAACCAGGACCAGACCGGGACCAGACCGAGACCAGACCAGGACCAGACCGAGACTGAGACCAGACCGGGATCAGACCGAGACCAGACCGAGACCAGACCAGGACCAGACCAGGACCAGACCGAGACTGAGACCAGACCGGGATCAGACCAAGACCAGACCGAGACTGAGACCAGACCGGGACCAGACCGGGACCAGACCGGGACCAGACAGAGACCAGACAGAGACTGAGACCAGACCGGGATCAGACCGAGACCAAACCAGGACCAGACCGGGACCAGACCAGGACCAGACTGGGACCAGACCGAGACTGAGACCAGACCGGGGACCAGAACGAGACCAACCAGGACCAGACGGACCGACCAGGACCAGACTGGGACCAGACCAGACTGGGACCAGAGACCAGAGACTGAGACCAGACCGGGACCAGACCCACCAGACCGAGACTAGACGAGACTGAGACCAGACCGGGACCAGACTGAGACTGAGACCAGACCAGAGACTGAGACCAGACGGATCAGACTGGCACCAGACCGAGACTAGACCGAGACTGAGACCAGACCGGGGCCAGACCGAGACTGAGACCAGACCGGGGCCAGACCGAGACCAGACTGGGACCAGACTGGGACGAGACTGGGACCAGACTGAGACTGAGACCAGACCGGGGCCAGATCAAAACCAGACCGAGACCAGACTGGGACCAGACAGAGACCAGACAGAGACTGAGACCAGACCGGGATCAGACCGAGACCAAACCAGGACCAGACCGGGACCAGACCAGGACCAGACTGGGACCAGACCGAAGACTGAGACCAGACCGGGGACCAGACCGAGACCAAACCAGGACCAGACCGGGACCAGACCAGGACCAGACTGGGACCAGACCGAGACTGAGACCAGACCGGGGACCAGACCGAGACTGAGACCAGACCGGGGATCAGACTGGCACCAGACCGAGACTAGACCAAGACTGAGACCAGACCGGGGCCAGACCGAGACCAGACTGGGACCAGACTGGGACGAGACTGGGACCAGACTGAGACTGAGACCAGACCGGGGCCAGATCAAGACCAGACCGAGACCAGACCGGACCAGAGCGGGACTGAGACCGGAGGCTCAGAGCCCACGGTAGGGACTGGAGCTCGAAGCGGAGGCTCAGAGTCAAAGCTCGGAGTCCACTCTGGTCCCGCTCTGGTCCCGCTCTGGTCCCGCTCTGGTCCCGCTCTGGTCCCGCTCTGGTCCCGGTCTAGTCTCAGTCCCTTTCTGGACCTGGATCCTGGTTCAGTCCGTATGCGGTGCAAAAGTCCAGCATCGCAGTCACAGAAGTCACATAAACAGGAAACGTCCTTTATCCGTTTTTTCCATTTTTCATTTAAACACAAAATCAAAAACTGAAAAAACAAATCATTATCTGTTTTTTGTTTTTTTTGTTTTGGAGACAAATAATGAAGAAAATACTTGTTTTTTCATTTTCTTATTTTTGGTTTTATATTGAAAAACGAATTAACGAATGATACACAGATTTGTCTACATCTCCAAAGCTCAAACAAAAGGCTCTGCTCCACCTTGTGATGTCATGGAGTGGTAGTTTTCACATTAATAGCTGCTTTTACCTTTTGTTCAGTAGAGATCGGCAGCTCCAGGGTGTTACGTTTGGGCACCTTTTCTTTCTTTTTTTTGTTTTTTTGTTGTTGTAGTATTTTGCTTAGTTTTGTTTTTCCCAAGATGTGTGTAAAATCCCTCTGCCGTCCGGGTAGGATCCATGACAAAACAAGAAATTGGATTTGTCAACTGGACAAATTATGATTAAACTTTTGCCCAGTTGACAAATTTCTCCTTTTGTCACAGTTTTGTTTTTCTTATATTTTTTGTAGAGGTTTAAGGTTCTTTTTTTTTGTCTCTCCTCCTCCGCAGCTGTGGCTCGCAGGTCCAGAGCGTTTACACCTCGCTGGATTTTTTATTAATTTTTTTGCTACACTCTTTCACTGACAAAATTTCAAAACTTTTCCATGATTTTTTCATGACCTAAAGTGAATTTTGCTTAACTTTACGGCACCTACATGTGTAGAATTGATCAGACTTTTAGGGCTAAATATGAAATCTTAACTCTTTCCACTCAATTTATGGTTTGGGATTATAGTTTTTTAACATTGAAAATCCTGTCAGTGCATTTACTGTCGTCTCTTTTAAACAAAAGGCGCAGACGTTCGAAAAATAATCATAACAGCCTAATTAGAACTTAACAGAATGCTGGAATTGCGTAAAAGAGATACTAAAATGACTTTTCCAGGATTTCCATGACCGTGGGAACCCTGTGCACTATCAATTTATTCAGTGACTCCGGGTGGGGGTGCTACGTTTGGGGACCTTTTGTTTTTCTTTGTTTTTTCGGGGGCACGGGTTGAGGGTTTTGTTTCCAGACTCAAAAATACAAAGTAAGAAATTAAATAAATATCTTTAATCCTTAACTTTGTTTTCCATGTCTTTCTAAATATGTTTTGATCCTTTGGGTCGTAACACAGGGCTGAAATCATCCAAATGATTCTAATGAAGGTGTGTTTATTTATTTTTTATTTTATTATTGTATTTTATTTTATTTTATATTTTTTTTTATTTTTTATTTTATTTTAATATATATTATTTATTTTTTTTTATTTATTTTTTATTCATTTAATTTAAATTTTATTTTATTTATTTCATTTCATTTTATTTTATATATATTTAATTAATTAATAGGGACAGTGCATATTAATGAACATCTACAACATTACAGTGTAAATATGACAGATTATAGCAGGAATGTTCATTTAAATCTGTCGTCCCTCGGCAGGTAACACCACAAATTTAACAGAGAAAAAAAAAACAACAAAAAAAGTGACAGTTCTAAACTAAAAATCTGGTCACAAGTCTGGTTTTCCTTTAGCCGCTGTTTCAAGTGGGATTTGAAAGTTTAAAAACACAAGGGAGAACTTCCTGCATCATCGCATGACATTGCAAGGTGGAACAGAGCGTTTTCAGCTTGAGAGAAGAACTCAGCCTAAATCTGCAAAGTTTGTGCGTTAATTAAACATGTGTAAATGAAACAAAACACAACTCCAGGTCTGTTTGTGATGAGGAAACAACATTATAAGATAGATCAGAAAATATATGGGCCCTTTAAGTAATTTAATAAAACAGTACTAGATATTAAATTGCAAATGTTTCCTTAAATTACAATATTTCAAAAAAGCTTTCCAAAAAATTATAACGCATTTTTATTTATTTATTTTTTAATGGACTTTATCTTTTGTTTTATTTTATTTATTTATTTTTATTTCTTCTTTTTTTTTTTTTTTTTCTCTTTTCTTTTTCCTTCTTCCAAAAAATTATAACGCATTTTAATTTATTTTATATATATATATTTTTTTTAAATGGACTTTACATTTTATTTTATTTTTTTCTTCTTTTTTAAAATTTTTTTTTTCTTTTCTTCTTTTTTTTTTTTATTTTTTCTTCTTCCAAAAATTATAACGCATTTTTAAAACTCCTAATTGCGCCCAATCTGTCGTTAATTACACACAGAGGACATAAAAAGTCATTTTATTTCAGTTCCGTTCAGTTCAGTTTGTGTATTAATGAGCATTATTAGACGACCGTTCACCGGAAAGTGCCAGGACGAAGCTGTAAACGCCGTAACCTTTCAAAAGAGTGTAACGGCGAGGGGTCGGAGTTCAAAGGTCAAAGTCTCACCTCTTCGCGCGGCCATTTGCAGAGCGTCTTCGATCCTCTGCAGCTCTCTCTGCTTGAGCTCCTGCTGGTACTTCTCCTCTTTCGCCGCATCGTATTTTATCGCTAGAAACATAAAAAAAACACAACATAAAACTTTTGTGACTTTTCCGATGAGGGTCCGTCACCTGCTTGTTTCTATGAAGACATCGTTGCGCTGTCTGGAATGTTCCACAGTATGACTTTAAACAGCTTTTGTTCAATACACGCAGCAAGAATCTCGGACATTCCGGTCATTGCGCAATTCATACTGGGAAGGATTTTCCGAAAAAGTGAGCATCAAACCTCCATGTTTGTTTTCCCAGTGGGATGTGTCTGTTGGCAAAGCTGATCTTTTCAAGTCTTTTGAACCATATCACTTTTGTTTCTGGTTCTGATATTGTCATATTTTAGTTTTGGGATTCGGACATCGTAATTGTGTGGTTGTTGGATCCTAACAGCGGAAAACGGCTCGAGAAATTTCTTCGTGAACTCCATAAATGCAAAAGTGAATCAGATGTGTGTGACTCAAACCTCTGTTCAAACTGTTTCTCTTCATAACGGAATTGAAAAATAGTGAAAGGTGAAGGTGATGGGCAGGATTGATCCACAGGAAGAACCAAAAAGGAAACTTTTGACTGACTAAATCATCCTGAGTTTGTAGCGAACATTTTGTATGTGGAGCGACAACAAAGCAAAATCCCGATCCCTCGCTCAACCTCGGTTACGAATTTAAAAAGTCAACGCCAAAGCGAAAGGCACCAACTGTTCACCAAGAAACACCTTCCACTGCAAAGAGACCAAGACGTGATGTTGCTGTAAAACCACAAGAACAAGAAAGTGCAGCTCAGTCTGTTTGTCTTCTGCTCCTCTCACTTAACAAACAGCATCCCGCTTTGTTGTCGCTCCACATACAAAATGTTCACTGTAAACTCAGGATGATTTAGTCAGTCAAATGTTTCCTTTTTGGTTCTTCCTGTGGATCAATCCTGCCCATCACCTTCACCTTTCACTATTTTTCAATTCCGTTGGGAAGAGAAACAGTTTGAACAGAGGTTTGCAGCCACACACATCTGATTCCAAATTTCTCGAGCCGTTTTCCGCTGTTAGGATCCAACAACCACACAATTAACGATGTCCAAATCCCAAAACTAAAATATGACAATATCAGAACCAGAAACAAAAGTGATATGGTTCAAAAGACTTGAAAAGATCGACTCTGACAATAAACGCATCCCACTGGGAAAACAAACATGGAGGTTTGATGCTCACTTTTTCGGAAAATCCTTCCCAGTATGAACTGCGCGATGACCAAAAGTCCGAGATTCTTGATGCGTCTATTACAGTTGGATTTATAGTTCAAAAACACCTAGAAAAACTAAATCTGACCGGCAACATGATCTAGTTCGGTCTCCATGACAACAGAAAAGTTTAATGCCATACTGAGACACATTCCAGACAAAGCGAAAAAAGCATTGTCATAAGTTTGTCTGCAAAAACCAAAACCCAGATCTTATACTGATTCTTGAAAACACCAAAACTACTTAAATAAAGAGGAAGAGAGATTTATCGTCCTGTGTTTTCTACCAAAGTTTCAATCATGCAAGTCTGAGTATTTGATTTACGCAGTCTCCCGCCGCAGAGCTATAAATATATGAGGTGATAATCAAACTGAGGATGATTCAGGAAATGCTTTTTTAAAAATAATGTATTGTTTTTAAGCTTGAAGTGAAAATCAACGTGAAAGGAGTTCAAAGATTGTTTAAAAAGCCAGAATAGTGCATCGTGCAGGAGCTCCACAGAATGAGAACAGACAGAGCAGATCTACACCCTCATCCAACCCTCTGCTCCAGACACCTGCACCCGGACCGGACGCCCCCACCCACAGACCGGCTCCTCAGACCTGCTGCTCAGATCTTACCATAGGGGCAGCTGCTGGGACCCCTGTCAGCTGTAAATGAACAGGACAACTCAGGACACACATTCACACAAAGCATCATCGCACCAGTGAGACATAATAATAATAATAATAATAATAATAATAATAATAATAATAATAAAGCATTAGTCTTATACACAGTGTTCAGACATTCAAAAGTGCGTTACAGTTTTGTGCATTAGTCATTCACTCCACACAGGGTCACGCTTTTATTCAGCCTCAGAGATCAGACCAGATCAGACATTCGTGTCATAACAGTATTATTCATACACGCCTCGCACTGACAGTAAAGGTCCACTCAAACCGGAGCGTCAAAGAACGAGCTGCACGCCTCCAGTTGGAGCCTTTGCATTTGAGATTAGATGCCCCTGATGTCAGTCTTGGACATCATGGACCAAAGGGAGAAAAATACTTGATACACGTCCAGGGCGCCTGTTGCCCTGGAAACACGTGTCTTTTCAAGGGAATGAAGGCCGACCAGGTCGATAGAGCCGATCTCCTCCATCAGAGGAGGCTGATCGGCTCTGCAGCTGCGGCGTGTATATGTTTTTACTCCGCTAAAGACACGCTAATGATACTGGTTCAGTCCTGGTTCAGTCCTGGTCCAGTCCTGGTCCAGTCCTGGTCTAGTCTTGGTCCGGTCCTGGTGTAGTGCTGGTCTAGTCCTGGTTCAGTCCTGGTCTAGTCCTGGTCCAGTCCTGGTCCGGTCCTGGTCTAGTCCTGGTTCAGTCCTGGTCCGGTCCTGGTGTAGTCCTGGTCTAGTCCTGGTCCGGTCCTGGTGTAGTCCTGGTGTAGTCCTGGTCCGGTCCTGGTCTAGTCCTGGTCTAGTCCTGGTCTAGTCCTGGTCTAGTCCTGGTGGTCCTGGTCCGGTCCTGGTCCGGTCCTGGTCCGGTCCTGGTCCGGTCCTGGTCTAGTCCTGGTCCGGTCCTGGTGTAGTCCTGGTCTAGTCCTGGTCCGGTCCTGGTCCAGTCCTGGTGTAGTCCTGGTCTAGTCCTGATCCGGTCCTGGTTCAGTCCTGGTCCAGTCCTGGTCTAGTCCTGGTCCGGTCCTGGTCCAGTCCTGGTGTAGTCCTGGTCTAGTCCTGGTCTGGTCCTGGTCCGGTCCTGGTCCAGTCCTGGTCCAGTCCTGGCGATCGGCTTGGTTGTTGCAGCATGTATATATTTATACTCCACTAATGTTTGTGTCTCCCCGGCCCCGGTTCCTGGGTCTTTCTCTTTCTTCTCCCTCTTGCGAGTAAGTAACTTCACTACGTCTCTGGATAGTCGTCCCTGATTGGTTGACTCGGTGCTTCCAACGCCAAAAGTTCAGCATTTTCAACTTCTGACGCCGACGCCCTGGATCCAGCGCGTTGACGTCTGAAGACACACCTCAAAAACACAGGACGCCCTCGACACGTGTCCACATAGACTTTGTAAACTGAACGCCTTGACTCTCCGGTTTGAACGGACCTTTACAACTACAAAGCCACAGCTGCCCTGGGGCTGACTGACAGGTATGTTTAGGTTAGCAGTTATAAGAGTGATTTAGGAATAGAAATTTGTTTACAGACAAAAAATAAAAACACCAGGATCATATAACTATGTTCATTTATATATAGGCAATAGTATTTACTATTACATGTTACATGGTTTATGACTTGTGTGGGTTTTAAGGCTGGTCTTGAAACAGCAGGGACTAAGGATGGAAATTAACTTTGGCTATAATCCTGCAATCCTTTTTTTCTTTTGCAGTTCTTTTAAGTTGTTTTTTAATCTGCACTATCCCTTTAATAAATACAAATACAAACCACACAGGCTTAAAACTACATAAAATTAAGACTAATTCCCCCATTAGTGCAAACAAAAGTTACACACTATAAATACTGAGCCTGAAAAAAAGCTGGTTATTATGTTTTACTCTGATTTACTGTATTAAAAGTTCAGCTAAATGAAAAAATTTGTCAAATAAATTAGGTTAAAGAGGAGAATCTTGTGTCTTACTCGACCCAGGAACCACGAGCAGATAGAGCCCCTCCAGAGTCGCCACCACAGCCTCACTGTACAGGTTCTTCCATGGGATCTTCAGCGTCAATTTACCTGAAAATCAAAGTCAAAGTTCACAATATTTAAGCTTGAATGACTCCTCGTTTTGTAGTGCTTTGAAGAATCGAGGTAGAAACACAAAATGTAGTGATTATTTATCATTTAAATACAAAAAAAAACCACTCACTGATCTGTCCGGCTTTTACTCTGAAGGGGACGTCGAACTCACTCTGAAACAAAATATTAACAGTAGATTAGATTTACCGTATTTTTGGACTATAAGTCGCACTTTTTTCTTGGTTTGGGTGTTTCCTGTGACTTATATTCCGGTGCGACTTATATATTAACATTTTCAGACTGACAGCCACAAGAGGCTCTAGGCTTGTGTGTCAGTATCTAGTACGACTATTTCTCCTGTACCACTGTCACTTCACACTCTACTGCGCATTTCTCCTGTATAAAAAGTTGCTGTCCTGCTGCAAATAGTGAAATATTCAGCCAAAAACGGTAATCGAGCAGCAGAAAGAAAGTTTGGAGTGAGCGAGAAACTTGTGAGGGGCTGGGGGAAAGCGGGGATGGAGAACACAGCTTCACGGGAACCGGGAGGATGAACCATGAAACTTTCCTGAAGTCACTGGATGGATGGACAAAGCCTGAACTTCAGTGACACCGAAACCATCCTGTCGGGATTCAGAAAGACCCGAATAATTCTAACTGGAACTGATGCTGAGTCTGACGACAGCGACACAGAAGAGGAAGCGGCGTTTACATCATGGATCTATGGTTTATCTCTGGAGATCGCGCAGAAGTGACACCGAGGATGAAGAATTTAATGGGAGATCGTGAGTTTGGTAAACTTATGTTCTGTTATTTACGCTATAATTAGCTGAAGATCTGTTCATATGTTACGTTAACACAGGCATGTCCAAACTACGGCCCGTGGGTCAAATGCGGCCCTCGGACAAATTTTTCTTGGCCCTCAGTCTTAAAGGTGACTTGGCCCAAATTACCTTGCATCAATTAAAAATTTAGTTTTCACTGCAAGTTTTTTGAAAATCTACTTTGATAAAGCTAATATTGAATATTTAGTGTGTGATTTTAAGGATTTCAGCATGAATAAAGACTGATGACTTATTCTAATGTGTTAAACATGCACATATTTAAACTATTCACTGTATTGAGCACCAGTCTACGGCCTCGATCAGCCCTCTGCTTCATCTGTGTTTAGATATGTGGCCCTTGAGAAGCTCGTCCACACCTTTATCTCCTCCAGGCTGGACTACTGTAACGCACTCCTCATCGGGATACCTGGCAGGAGCATCCAGAGACTGCAGTACATCCAGAACTGCGCTGCCAGGATCCTGATGAGGGTGCGAAAATTTGACCACATCACCCCCATCCTGAAATCCCTTCACTGGCTCCCGATCACACTCAGGATTGAGTACAAGGTCTCCCTCCTCACTCACCAATGCATCCACGGTCACTCCCCCCAGTACCTTAAGGAACTCCTCACTCCCCAGACCCCCTCATGCTCCCTCCGCTCTGCAGCCACCAACACTCTCCAAACCCCCAGAACCAAACTTTGCACCATGGGAGATCGGGCCTTCTCCTCTGCTGCTCCAAGGCTTTGGCATGCTCTCCCCGACCACCTGAGAGCCCCACAATCTATTTCTGTTTTTAAACAAAATCTTAAAACATACCTTTTTACTAAAGCCTTTTGTTAATTGTATTTTATTCTTGTTTTATCTTATAAATTCCTGCACTGGTTTTAGCTTGATCCACTGTTTCTGATGCACCTTTTTACTCATTGTTTTTACCTGTAGCACTTTGAGATTATTTTATGTAAAGTGCAATATAAATAAAATGTATTATTATTATTATTATTGATGAAAAAAGTTTGGACACCCCTGCGTTAACATATTAACACCTGTTCAGCCTGTTGTTCTCTGTTCTGTTGTTATTACTAGAACTTGCCTTTCAAGATGAAATGTCGGTTCCTGGTCTCTGATTTTACAAAATACATTTCCCCAAAAAGTGCGACTTATAGGCCGGTGCGATTTATGTATGTTTTTTTCTTCTTCATTGTGCATTTTTTGGCTGGTGTGACTTTACGATACACAGAATTACATTACACAGAAACAATTATTATTATGATTATACAGATCATAGTGAAATCAACGCAATCATTTAAAAGATAATTGTACAAATATCTGAAAATCAAACTTGATCTTGAGTAGATTGTTTTTTGTAAGAATCGAACTGGTTTGTTTTCGTGGCTGATGCTGATACGATACTGATTGTTTGGAATCCAGAGTAATCATGTCGATAAACTCTGACGATATTATTTTTTTAATTATGTGGTTTAAATGTACTAAACACTCACCAGCAGTTCTTGGTTACCATAAACCTATAAAAAAAAGTTGTCATGTTTTAACCATTTTACCATTTAAATATTGTTTTTGATTTATTTATGGTTCATCTTGCAGCTCTGTTCCACAATATTAATAAAACATCACAATATGTAAATATTGTAATATTTAATCTAGTTACCACATGTTTGATTTTCCGTCTCATATTGTTATAACCAGTTTTGAGTGTAACTTACTCACTGATAACAGGATTCCCAGTCTTTTTCACTGATAAAATTTCAGAACTTTTCCGTGTCTTTACAGCACCTACATGTCTAGAATTGATCAGATTTTTAGATCTAAATATGAAATGTTTCCCTTTCCACTCACCTTATGGTTTGGGATTATAGTTTTTAACATTCAAAATCCTGTCAGTGCATTTATTGTCATCTCTTTTAAACAAAAGGCGCAGACGTTCAGAAATAATCATAATAGTCTAATGTATGTTGTGTGAAAGCGATACTAAAATTCCATGACCTTTCCAAGATTTCCATGACCGTGGGAACCTTGTAATAATTAGATATTGCATTTAAATTTGATTTTAAATTGCGTAGCCGTGCAACACATTACTCACAATTACACTCACTAACAAAACACTCATAACTTGCAGCACAAAGCCCAACGTGTGGGAGGAGAGCTTAACCTTAAATTAGCTGTTAATTCATGCTGGATGTGCTAAAAATGAAAAAGACACAGACAAAACTTTTTTTTTTTTTTTACCATTTCTAACCCGTTTGTACAACTCATCTGTAGTTTGACTCAATTTAAATGTCTTAAAAACATGAAAACATATCAGTAATGTTCAAATATAAATGAAAAACATACAAATGAAGTTACTTTGAGACAGAAATAGTATATATATTAAGTTATTAGTCATTTTCAAAGTAACTTCCCTAACACTGGTTATCATAACACTGTATTTGCCTGACACTTGTACACACATTTGTCTCTGTGGTTTAGAGCCGTGACCATGTGTTTGCTGTATTTGCTGTATTTGCTGCGTTAGTTCTGGTTTAGACAGAAAACAGTAGACAGGGGTATTAAACTCATTTTGGTCCAGGGGCCGTATCCAACCTACTTTGATTCCAAAGGGGCCGGATCAGAAAACTCATGACATATAAACCCCAAAAATTAACAATAAGTTCAAATATTTGTGCAGAGAAACGCAAATCTATTACAGAAATCTGTTTTTAATTGATGAACTCTTTCTTTTACAAAATATTATAATATTATGAACAACCTGAAACTTTAAGGAAAATCCAATTTCAACACAATGTTTTAACATGAACTTGTATGTAAATAGGAATAAGTCAATTTTTCTTGGAAAATTCTGCACTCGGTGTCCACTTTTCTCATTTTTGACATTTTGCTGATGAGGGTGTCACGGTCAACAGTAAAAATGAACGCTGCTATGCTAAGCGATGCAGAAAATTACCAATATATTAATAGAAAATATAATTAAAATATTTTAGTAGAAAATCAGCCGAGGGCCAGATTAAAGCTCTTGGAGGGCCGGATCTGGCCCCCGGGCCGTATGTTTGACACCTGTGCAGTAGAGGCTCCCACCCACCGCTCGGACGGACCTGTTAAACCAGTGATCAGAGCTGCATAGACGGACAAACACTGACAAATACACAGACAAACACTCATCATATCATCATCATGTGTGTAAGTACAGCAGTTATGTCAATATTGACCAAAGAGATTATGTCTGTGTACTGTTACTGTTACTACAGTGTCAATAGTTACAGTTAAAATTCTGCTTAACTCCAGACTAAAGCCACGTGTGAACACAGGACTCACACGTCTGCAGTTAAGTGAATGTCTGTGATCGATTCTTTGTGCTTAATGTTTTGTCTACCACACTGTCCCAAAACTAACATCTATATATTAATGTAAGAAATGTCTGTGTCTCCTCCTGTTTGTCTGTTCCACGCAGAACTCTCAAACCGCTCGTCCGACTGAGCTCAAATTCGGGGGGTGTCATCCGAATGGGACAAGTGTGTGCAGTGCCAAGTTTCATGCTGTTTGGCCGAAAAATGCCAAAGATTTTTTTAAATGAGTCTATGTTTATATGACGATGGTCTAAACAGAAAACGGAAAAGTGGCGTCACGTCTTCACTTTTTATTCCGCGTTTAGTCGAGCATTTTCAGGAGGAAATCTGCATGCATAAGGTAACGCAAAAGTGTGTGGAATTCGATTGTGTTTGCATGCCAGGCGGCTCGGTGGTGATGCTCGGTGGTGATGTATGTGATGTAAATATGTACGCGCCGTGAGCAGATCTGACCAGAGTTTTGCGTCTTGGGCAGTGTAGACGGAAACGCTACGGTGAAGCGTATTCAACCTTTCCACTCTGGAGGGTGGTTTCAGATTTTTGCGTTTTTAATCCCCAAAAAGCGTCACAGTGTAAACAAAAGGCACTTCCAATTAAATATTTTGTCGTTTTTACCTGCAAGAGTTCTCGTGTAAACAGGCCCTGAGTGACATATTTCTTTACCTGAGCAATGAGGCCCCGCCCCTTTACCTGAGTTACCCGATGATGGCATGGTTTTTTTTTTTTATGTTGAATGACAAACAATCTTCATGTAAGGAATAGGAGAAGAAGTCTGTTATTTCCTAAAATTAACTGAAACCCGGAAACACAAGAGCATCTCACCTATTTTAGCCTCTCTCCATCAGCTCCCAGTGTCTTTTAGAGTCGATTTTAAAATGATTGTATTTACTTTTAAGTGTTTGCCCGGTCTAGCGTCCTCCTGCCTCGCTGACTTGATCCACCCTTACACCCCCATCTCGCACTCTCAGGTCTGCAGACCAACTCCAGCTCGTCATTTCAAAAACTAAACTTGAGCTTCGTGGGGACCGTGCGTTTTCTGTTGTGGCCCCTCGGCTCTGGAACCAGTCGTCATTAGAGATTAGACAGTTGGAGACTCCTAAAAACGCACCTTTTTTCCACTGGCTTTTAACAAGTGACATGTATACTTGTTGTTATTGACTACCTCACTGTTTTTTATGTTTTTATTTTAGCCGTTGTATTGTGTTTGTACTGTATATTTGATTCTACTGCGAATATCATTGTCTGTTCTGTGTTTGTGTGCAGCACTTTGGTCAACTGTAAAGTTTTTAAAGTGCTTTATAAATAAAGTTGGTATGGTAAAATTACGTTAAGGAATGTTTATGGACCTCAATAGACCATTTGTTGTCGCTGAAGTTAAGTTGTCACAGTACACCTTTATGACTACAGTTGTTGTCTGACCACCGGTGTATAAAAACTGTCCGTTCCTGAGACTTTTGTGGTCCTCACCTCTTTTCTCTTTTCTTATACAGCAACTAGAAAATCATGATATCACCTGAGCAGTGAGGCCACGCCCCTTTACCTGAGGATTTTCTGAGTAACTTTCCACTGAACCAGCAAAGACAATGAAGTCATGCAAAGGTGCCTCTGCTCCCTCACGGTCTGAGAAGTGGATTTGTCCCGTCTCCTCCCTCTCACCAGGAGGTTGTGGGTTAGACTCCTGATCTCTCTATAATAAGACCTGGATAAGCCCCTCCCCCTCTGTCCCAGGTCAGATCGACTAGTTTATCAAATTCTAAGCAATTACTCTGTATTTTTCCAAATGCTTTTCTAAAATTTTACTTGAGTACTTATTTGTACTTTCTTCAGTTACATAATTTTAAAGCGACAGCACTTTGACCTGAGTGCATGTTTGCCCACTGTACTCACTGCAAATGTTTTTTTTTTTAAATCAATTCAATACTGAAATCTAGAGGGGGTATTGGACTTCTGTGGGGTACTATTTCACTTTTGCTTTGAGTCTCCCTTTCCTTTGCTCTCCACGCTAAGTCACTCCCCCTTCAGAGCGCTATCACAACACAATCAGTGTGAATCCCGCTAATGCAACTGCTGCACATCGCATCAGATTTGTGTACAATTTTGTTTATGTTTTTATATTTTTATGGAGAATTTTACAGTAAGGAGGGTTTGAATAGGGCCCAGGGGAGATCACTAGATTACTCAAACATACACGGATGACATCTAAAACCTCTTCAGCCAGGTTTGTCATCAGAGAACGACGTTATAAAATGATAGAACGCTCCAAAAAGTTGACGTTGCATAATACTTCCTCTTTAATAATAATAATTCCAGATGTTTTCTTTACTTACTTTTCTTGTTTTGTGTTCAAATTTGCATTCGGCTCATCACGTACAGTTGTGATATAACTAATATGGAGAAATAAAAATAAATGGGAGTTTGCTTTTCGTAGGTTTTCAGCTTCCGTGTTTCACTTTTCACCATGAAAATACAATAACTCACCTGTGACAGCGATACAGTAAGTGAGTGTTTTTCAATAGAAAGTGGAGCACGGGAGGATACGAAGGAAATGAAACAGTAAAGGGGTCAAACAGTGAGTCATAGTTTGTCACTTTTTAGCCATAAACATAGAATAAAATAAGAGTTTGTTAGTCAGTATAACATTTCAGCGATTCTGCGGACCAAAGGGAATGAAATCTGAACCAGGGCGGGACTTACCAGGGCATTTTCTTTGACTTTCAGGTTTTCCAGCACCACATTTCCTGCAAAAACACAAAAATAAATTAAGACAAATGATAAAACTTATTACACAAGAAAGTTTAATACATGGATTTAAAGGTGCACGGTGTAACTTTTTTGTTTTTTGGGTGTGCCTAATGCATGTTTCTATGGATATGTCATTGTTTTGAATTAAACAGCTCTACTTTTTCTACATTTATTCAATTACAGGCAGTTTCACAGCTCAAAAATACTCAGACAAACTGATTCTGACTGTGAGCGGGATCGCCTCTCCGCAGATCTGACCTGGAGAAAAGCATTTGACAAACCCTCCACCAGAAAAGTTACACAATGCACCTTTAAGTGTAACTAAGAAAAGGTAATTACAGAAATATACTTTTATCCAGGACTGAACTCTTTAGAAAATATTTTATTGCACGTTTCACGCACATCCTGGAGCATTCAAAGGCATTTAAAGGTGCATTGTGTAACTTTTCTGGTGGAAAATTTGACAGATGTCACTACTCTGCCTGGAATGTTCCACAGTGTGACATTAAACAGCTCTTGTTTTTCTACATTTATTTAATTACAGGTGGTTTCAGAGCTCAAAAATACCCAGAAAAACAGATTCTGACTGTGAGCGGGGTCGCCTCTCCACAGATCTGACCTGTAACTTGGTCTGGTTTGGTTTCCGTGAAGACAGAAAGGTTTAATGCCATACTGTGGAACATTCCAGACAAAACAAAAACAGCTCCATGGAGAAAAAGCATTTAGAAAATATTTTATTGCAATTCTGATTAAATTAAATTCCAATATTCTTTTTTTAAATCAAGAGTGAATTCACAGTGCACGTTTTACACACATACTGGAGCGTTCAAAGGTATTTAAAGGTGCACTGTGTAACTTTTCTGGTGGAGGCTCCGTCAAATCTTGACAGACGTCACTGCTCTGTCTGGAATGTTCCACAGTGTGACTTTAAAGCTCTACTTTACATTTACTCAATTACAGGTGGTTTTATAACTCAAAAACACCTAGAAAAACAGACATTCTGACTGTGAGCGGCGTCGCCTCTCCACAGATCTGACCTGTAACTTGGTCTGGTTTGGTCTCCATGAAGATATAAAGGTTTAATGCCATACTGTGAAACATTCCAAACAAAGCAATAACATCTCCATGGCGAAAAAGCATTTGACAGGCTCTCCACCAGAAAAGTTACACAATGCACCTTTAAGTGTAACTAAGAAAAGTCAGTTACAGAAATCTATTTGTATCGAGGACCATTTAGAAAATATTTTATTTTATTTGAATATTCTTTTTTCAATCAAAAAAAGGTTTTACAGGTGGTTTTAAAGCTCAAAAATACCTCAAAAAACAGACATTCTGACTGTGAGCGGGGTCGCCTCTCCACAGATCTGACCTGTAACTTAGTCTGGTTTAGTTTAATGCCATACTGTGAAATATTCCAGACAAAGAAACAACATTTCCAAAGAGAAAAAGCATTTGACAGGGCATGAACCTGAAAGTTACACAAGCACTTTTAAGAAAAATATCGAATTGCAATTCCAAAAAGATTTGCCATTATTGTTTATTTATTTATTTATTGTTTTAATAATAGAATAATGTTCAAAGTTAACATTTTAAAAACACATCCAGAGATGTTTGTGCAGATCTAAACTACAGCGTTCAGCAGCTTTTACGCAGAATCAGACAGGAGATTTTGTGGTTTGTGGCGGAAATGATGAAACTACAAAAACGTCAGAATTGAACTTGCGTTTTGATTTGGCTCCGATTAAACCTGCAGCTTTTACGTACAATAAAACCACGTGGACCACACAGTTTTCCCAGTTATTTGCAGTCAACATTTAACTCGTATGCATCCTGGATTAAACACTGTGACTATGCAAACTGTGTAATCATTGAGCTGTTTTTATTATCGGTCCGAATTCTAACCCAGATTAAAAGTGTTCTGAAAGTGATCGTGATAAACTTTTACACACATGCGCTTCCTCATTTACTCCACAATAAGTGAACTGTGGGTGGCTACTGTCGATTTTATGCAAAAATTAAACTGAAAACTACTGTATCTTAATCTCGATCTGCCTTGGTGATAAGTCTGTTGCGTGTGCGTGTACAGGAGGCGGCGGCTGTGGACCATATCTGGACCATACTGGCATCGCATTTTAAAGTAAATATTGAGCAAAAAGGATCACTTAAAGGTGCAATATGTAGCTTTTTCTGGTGTGAGTTTGTCTCCAAGGAAATGTTATTTCTTTGCCAGAAATGTTTCACAGTAGAGCTGCATGATTATGGAAAAAAATCACGATTATTTTGGTCAATATTGAAATCGCGAATATTCAAACGATTATATGGTAACACTTTATAATAACTACACCTTATTTAGCCTTAATAAAGCATGAACAAAGACTTAATTAATAATGATTCACACTTAGTAACTACTTAATTACTACCTGAATTAGCACTTAACTTGCACTTAATTCGCCTGTGCTGTAAATAGTAACTCATAAGTATTTCTTACTTAATTACTCATGAACTAACCATTTGTGTGTGTATTTGTAAATGTATATTTAAGTACAAATTTGAGCATTTATTTATGATTATTAAGCCATGAGAGAATGATTTACTAGTAATGCATTATTGTTTCTCTGGAATTTGACCAACCTTAACAAATGCTTAATAAACATTATTATTCTTCACTTTAGAAAAGCTCTCAGAAAGACTTAACTAACAGATAACAGCTGCCTGAATGATCATTGCATTGCATTATTAGTAAATCATTCTCTCATGGCTTACTAATCATTAATAAATGCTCAAATGTGAACTTAAATATGCATTTATAAACATGCAAATGGTTAGTTCATGAGTAATTAAGAAGTATTGAGCTACTATTTACAGCACAGGTGACTTAAGTGCAAGTTAAGTGCTAATTCAGGTAGTAATTAAGTAGTTACTAAGCGTGAATCATTATTAATTAAGCCTTTGTTCATGCTTTATTAAGGCTAAATAAGGTGTAGTTTTTATAAAGTGTTACTGATATTTTTTTAGTTACATGATGCATTTATTCAGCATTTCTCTCTCAAAAAATACACTCTCTTATGATAATTTACACAAAACTTTCAAATTGAAAATAAATACAGGCTACAAATATGAACCATAGAGCAGTTTTGCGATGTATAAAACAAAATAAATAAAATAGACGATAGAAAAACATACATGTATCCAAAATAAACTATATGTCCAGCTGTTCTACAATCCTATATTAAAAAAATAAAAAAGATATACTTATTTATATAAAAAAATATATTTGTTAAGCTTTATTGTTTCAACTCTTATGTGAGTTTGGAGATTGTTTGACACACAAATCGAAATCGTGATCAAAATTCTATTCATTGTCTTGTCTTGTCACATTCTGTCATTAAACTTATCTGTTTATTTTGCATGTGTTCAATTAGAGGTGTTTTTATTGCTTAAAAACTTAACAAAACATGTATATTCACAGATCTGGCCTCTAGAGAAATAAATAAGTGAAATGGCAGAGTGTGGAACATTCTAGTAAAGGTAATAACTTCTCCATGGAAACCATCCATCAGAAAAGTTACACAAAGATTAACTATGGGCAATAAGTCACAAAGATATTATTCAATTATGTATTTTTACACTGATATTCTTATATGTTGCACTTTATTTATGCAGACAACATTGCAAATTCCAAAATAACAAGAAAAGCACGTGAACTTATATTTTATTACTTACTTTTCTATTATATTTTAACTTGTACATTTACATTTACATTTATATAATTATGCTTTATTTGACACTTGTCTCTTTTTTTCTATTTATTTCAAATTTATTTTTACCATTTACATTTTTATTACTCTTTGTTATTATCTTTTATTGTGATGTGTGATTAGAGCTGCTCATTGATGGAAAACTTCATTATTACGATTATTTTGGTCAATATTGAAATGATATTCAAACGATGAATTTTTTGTTAGTTAGATAATTTACGCAAAACTTTCAAATTGAAAATAAATATAGACTACAAATATGAACCTTAGAGTAGTGATGTATAAAACATAAAATGAATAAAATATACTTTGAACATGAAATAAGGCATAGAAAAGCATAAATGTATCCAAAATAAACTATATGTTCAGCTGTTCCACAATCTCTATACCTAAAAAAAAAAACTAAAAAATGAAATAAATATACTTATTTATATAAAAATTATCCCAAAATAAACATTAAGTTTTAAATTGTTTCAACCCGATTATATGAGTTTGGAGATCATTTGACACACAGAAATTGAAATTACGGTCAAATTTCAATTAATTGCACAGACTTAGTGTGAGCTACTCTGTCCAAAGAATTTCCCTTGTGGATCAGTAAAGTTTATCTAAGTCTAAGTCTAACTTCAGAACTAGCTCTGTTTTTCACATTTATACAAATCAACAGTGCCAGTAATCCTTTGTTCTTAGTCTGTCTACATCTCCAAAGCTCAAAATGTTCTCTTCCACCTTGTGATGTCATGAAGCTGTAGTTTTCGAGTTAACAGCTCCTTTTACTTTTGGTTCAGTAGAGATTTGGCAATTCCAGGACTGAAATAATCCAAATGATTCTAGTGAAGGTGTGTGTAAAATATACCAAAAGTTTAAGATGGGTATCGTTAAGAATTTGTCAATAAGATACAAATCTCAATAAATACATGGGCCATAATACGATACATATCTCGATACAGGGCACTTTCGATTTAATATGGTTCAATAAAAAAAGACTAAATCATTAGGGATGTAACAATAACCGAAATATCGTCAGAGTTCTATATACAATATTTCGAATTACAAGTCTCTTTGTTTAAATGAAGAGTTATGGTGCAGCAACAGCTAAAAAAAGACAAAGGGAACTACATAGACCATGATGCTTTGCTCCATTTCAGTGCAGGCTACAAGAAGAAATAACAGTTCTAACACTTTTAAGTCTTAGTTCTTTGGATTAAGTCTTTTCAAGGCAAGAGGAAAAAGTAGCTGTTTAGCCTCCACAAAATATCTCAATAAATATCGTACCGTGAGATGTAAATTGTGAAAATAGTACAGAGAGATTTGGATATTGTTGCATCCCTAATCATGAACCTCCCCATCATATCCTGAGCTTTCCCACAACATCGCAATAAGTATCGTACCGTGAGGTTCATACCGTGACGATATCGTATCGTGAGACTTGGATATCGTTACACCCTTGCAGGTCAAACAGTCTCAACCTCCTGTCCGTCCCGTCATCCCGCCTCAAAACCAGGGGAGGCCGAGCTTTCTCTGTTGTTGCCCCCAAGCTTCACCCTCCCTCTTCACCTGAGATCCTGCTCCTCCCTATCTCACTTTAAAACCTTCCTAAAAACACATTTTTTCAAGATGGCATTTAACAGCCCACGAGCTCTACTTTAAACTATTATCTTTGTGCATCAAGTAACTCATTTATGTAATATTTTAGATATTTTATATTTGTGTTAGTGTTTTACTGTGTTGTGTTTCATGCTGTAAAACACTTTGGTGCAACTTGCTATGGTTGTTTTAAATGTGCTATATAAATAAAATGACGAGACTTGACTTATAAATCATGTCTGTGATACTAAAAATCTTTGTTAAACCGCTTCTTGTGCAAAGTTCATATGAAACACAAACATTTTAATCATCAAAACTGTGAAAATGTCAGATGTGTCGCATAAACGAGTTTCCTAACACTAAACAAGCAACAAAACTGTAGCTGTAACAAAACAATTTAGTAAAATACACCAAAAATACACTTGGTATTTCGATATTTTTGCACACAACTAATTACCAGGTGGAACAAACAGTGTTTTCTCATCTTAAATCTGCAGGGTTTGCGCGTTAAACATGTGAGAATTAAACAAAACACAACTCCAGGTCTGTTTGTGACGAGGAAACAACATTATAACACAGAATTTAAACATTAGGAGACAAGCAGGCGGCAGAAACCAACCCGTAAAGTCACAATGCATCCCTTTAAAATGAATCAAGTCAATTCTCTTTTCCGTCTACGTGGCCATTCTAACCCTTCACCTTTATACGGTGATATTACATGACTGGTCTGACATGCCACGAACAGGTATGACATGTCAGGAAGAATGAGGAAGCAATAACAATGGCCCAAGATGCACCACAATTACACAACTTGCTCCAGTTACCACATACTCCAGTTTTCTTTGCCTTTAATACTACAACAACACTACAACTGCTTCAGATTATAGATAAGATTGAGTTTAGTGGGACAGGAAATTAAGAATGAAGTGAGTAAAGCTATGTAAACAAACTGGAAGATCTTCTGCAGGTTTTAATTTTTATTTCAAACGCCTCAGCCCATTGTTCAAACATGGATCAATGCCATGCACAGACTAGGATGTGGTTTGGCTAAAAAAAAAAAAAAACATTCACTTTGAGAATGAGCTTAATTGCATTAGCCTGTTTACTGTGCTTCCTTCTTTAATCTCACAAACTCTACACGTTTTTAAGCCACTTGTGGTGATTCAGACTTATTAAAAATATGTTGCAGAGATAAATCCATCCATTGTTAATTTGCTAATTCATTATAAATTGACGAAATAGTCGCGACGTGGGAGTTTCCTCAGATGATGTGTCGTCTTTCAAACTCACATAACAAAAGCGTTGAATTTCAGCTTGACCTAATTTGCAGTTAATAAAGAAATCACGTACAAAGTTGTAAGCAGTGCTACTTATTGATGTTAATGTCTGTAAAAGTTCGGTTTAATCCAAAAAGGAAAATAGCGAATGTCAGGCGTGAAGTGAGCATTTTAAGCTCGCATCACAGCGCCGAAGCTACTCCGATGTTTTGATCTAGAAGCGTCATTACGCCAGATTAAGCTTTGACTTTTCAGGCCACTGCTGCCAGAGCTGTCATGCGAGACAAGCCGAAGTTTAGCACGCATTTAGAGGTTTAATAATCACCAGGAGTCGCTGTTAATGGAAGGCTGTCGATTGAGATTGCGAGGCGAATGTTTCAAAAGCAGCGTTTGTTTACGGAGTTCCGCGTTGTGCACTGTGTAGCCGTGTGCTAGCCGCGCTCACCTCCCCAGATGCCTATCTTCAGCTGCGACTTGTCCAAATTCTCCACGTAATCCCCGATAAACCGGTTCAGGAGATCGCTGACCAGAGCCTCGAACATGGTGGAGGTCGGAGCGGCGGTGCCTCCTCTCCCCGGGTGTCCACGGTGCTCGGAGCCCGGGTTTGCTTCACCTGTTTTCGGCCGGACGTCGGCAGAGCTTCTCGGCGGATCGATGACTCGGCGCTCGGCTGGTGCGCGCTTGTTGTGGTGGTCGATTGGTGATGTCTGGCCGTTCGCAGACACGGGGGCCCGAGGAGCGCATCGATCGTTTGGCACCGGAGCAGGTCAGGTGAGGCTGAGTCAGAATAAAAAAAACCACGTGCCAAATAAAACCACCAGCGAATTTACACAGTGAAAGTGAATGATTTAGAGAAGTCACTGGACCGGGCAATGTTATAGTAAAATGAAACTTAACTAAAACTGAACTAGCTGGAGTTATTTTTCATAAATGGAATAATTATTTGGTGGTCAGTATTTATCTTGAGGACTTTTTTCTTTGTACTAATGGGGGAGTTTTTGTTCTTTTTCTGTACTATGATTAGATTTCAGCTGAAGAGGGTTGCATAAATATGAACATAGTGTCTTTATTATCAAATAAATATAAGGCCATTCACAAATATAATTCATGACTTACAAATAAATATAACAACATTTACCAAAGCATTTCTCGACTCAAAAGAAAAAGTTAGTTGATTCACAAATTTATTTGCAAACCGATGAACCTGCGTTTACATACCAGGTTGTGGCTACCCCTGCATTTATTTGTGGATTTTTGAGGCCTTCCTGGCAGCGTTTGATGCACAAATGTGTTGAGAGGTTGGAGAGTATGTTTATGGTTGACAACATTGCTCTACCACTGTGCACAGTAGCAGTAGTTAGGTACATAGTCTATGTTATTAGGTTCTTTTTTCAGACTAAGGGTTTGTTTTCATACCTGACAGTTTTGACTGCTCACTAGCACTCTTCATCAGGAAGGTTTGAAGGAAACAGCGAAGGCGTGCACACGAGCAACAAAACACAAAGCAGAACAGGAACAACTCAAATCGGCCATTTCTGACCATTGTAAAAGAGAGAACCACAACAGGGACTGGGACGGAGCAAACATCATTGGGACAGAAGAAAACAAACATCGCCGCTGGATTAAAGAGGCAATCGAAATACGGAAACATGCCCAACGGACGATAAACTGGGACGAGGGTTTTTTTACTCTGAAACACCTGGGATACTGTCCTGAGGAAGTCGTACTGCAGGTGGCGCTGTCGTCCTGCCTCCACCGGTAGGAAGACAGAGACAAAACCTGTTTAAATCATCTGACCAGACACGTCACAGCAACATCACGTGACTCTGAAGAAGTGAGCAGTCAAAACTGTCAGGTCATAGTACCAGGTCCATAGTAGTAGTAGTAGTAGTAGTAGTAGTAGTAGTAGTAGTAGTAGTAGTAGTAGTAGTAGTAGTAGTAGTAGTAGTTAGGTCCATAGTAGTAGTAGTAGTAGTAGTAGTTAGGTCCATAGTAGTAGTAGTAGTAGTAGTTAGGTCCATAGTAGTAGTAGTAGTAGTAGTAGTAGTAGTAGTAGTAGTAGTAGTAGTAGTAGTAGTAGTAGTAGTTAGGTCCATAGTAGTAGTAGTAGTAGTAGTAGTAGTAGTAGTAGTAGTAGTTAGGTCCATAGTAGTAGTAGTAGTAGTAGTAGTAGTAGTAGTAGTTAGGTCCAGTAGTAGTAGTAGTAGTAGTAGTAGTAGTAGTTAGGTCCATAGTAGTAGTAGTAGTAGTAGTAGTAGTAGTAGTAGTAGTAGTTAGGTC
>NW_026571140.1:40849298-40866798 GCF_026225935.1 Boleophthalmus pectinirostris
CAGCAGACCAGCTCCAGGTCACAATTCCAAAGACTAAACTTGAGCTTCATGGGGACTGTGTGTTTCCTGTTTCTGCCCCACGGCTCTGGAACCAGTCGTCGTTAGAGATTAGACCAGCGGAGTCTGTACCTGTTTTTAAATCACTTTTGTCACTGGCTTTTAACAAGTGACATGTACATTTCTTGTTGTTGAGTATTTTATTATTTTCTATGTTCTTAGTAGTTGTATTTTTTGTTTGTATTGTGTATTGTATACTTGTACTGCGATTGTCCTCGTGTATTCTGTGTTTGTGTGCAGCACTTTGTCCAGCTGTAAAGTGTTTAAAGTGCTTTATTAATAAAGTTGGTCTAAAAATCCACAAATAAACGCAGGGGTCGTCGCAAACATGTACGGTGGTTTGTAAATGCAGATTCATCGTTTTGTAAATGTTTGCAAATAAATGTAACTGCACTGACATTTGTGAATCGTGTCGAGAAAGGCTTTTCTGATTGTTATATTTGTTTGTAAGTCATAAATTATATTTGTGAATGTCCAAGAAATGTATTTGTGAATGCTCTGATATTTATTTGATAATAAAGATTCCATGGAATAAATAACTATGACACATTCTATTCTGTATTCTAACTAGAAAAGTATGTCATTTTGCTATTTATTTTTAAACAATATTGTACTTTTAGAATATTTTTGGGTTAATTCTGCTTTTTGGTTATTGTGTAAGTGGCATGATTTAGTTTCAGTATTATTGTACCTCATCACTGTGTGCTGTTTTTATTCTTTTTGTATTGTTCACTGCCGGATGTACAGCACTTTATAAACCTTGTTTTTAAAAGTGCTTTATGAATAAACATTTATTATTATTATCTTACTTGAAAATTTGTGATCTTGACTTGTCTAACTCATTTCAGGATTTCAATTTGGGCTGTTCAATCATGACAAAAAATGAAGTCACGAGAATCTGGCTCATAATAACATTTATTTATTTATTTTTATATATTTTTTTTATGTATTTTTTTTCATTATTTTTATTTATTTATTTATTTTTTATGTATTTTTTTTCATTATTTTTATTTATTTATTTATTTATATTTTTTTATTGTATTTATTTTTTCATTATTATTATAATGTATTTATTTATATTATTTTCTTAACCTATTGTCAAAATGCACCTGCAGAGAAAGTTAATTGAACACAGGTTATTAGTTTGTAGTGTTGTCACAATAGTAAAAATTCAAACTCAACATAGTGAGTGCTGATTTTAATACACAAAATGATCATTTTGATTGATTAATTTATTTCGGTCACAGGTTTATTGTGACATTATTCCACAGACATATTTAACACACACCGACCGAAAAGGTGTCGGCTGAAGCTTGAGTTTATTCTGCATTTACTTTTTATTCTTTTGTCAGAGTGTCATTTTTAAACCCGTTCATCTTCACAAATGCAGCAAGAGGAAACAAATAAATCAGTAACAAAACAACAAAGTTACAGCACAAACTAAACATCATAATTCATGTATCTGCTCAGAGTTAAACATTTAAACTTCTTTATAAAATGGAAGAAAGTGGTGCACAATTTTAGATTTTCTGTCCACTTTTTCCAGACGTCCACAACTTTAACAGATTTACAAAATATCATAATGTTTGTTCAGATTTTCTCTTTGATAAACACGTCCTTTCCTCTGAGCTCATAATTTATTATTTATTTCAGATTTTGAACATATTCTGTAATGATTCTGACAAGAGATTGTTGTTTGTTTTGATTTTCAGAGTGTAAAGGTCGACTAAATCATAAAATGTCAGAGTTTGAAGGTTTATGAATAACACATTGGTTGGTTCATTATAAGTTGATAATGTGATCGTTCTTATTACCTTTTTTTTTTTTGGAAACGTAAAGGTCATTTTAAAATCTGTTTTACAATATTGTTCTTTTCAGCACACAATAATAGTACAGAGTTTTTATTATACCAGCTCTTCTTCTTACCTTAAGTTTTGAAGATAAAACTGTTCAGAAAATGTCAAGTTACCCAGTGATTTTTTATTATTTATTTATTTAGTATTGATACTTGATCTAGTTTTCACTTTTAGTATCGATTAGTATCTCATCTTTGATACTTTCAGTCCTTTTAGTTTGTGTTTTTCTTTAAGCTTTAGTAGATTAGGCAGAGGTTTTACTCCGGTTATTGTAGAAGCATCATCTGTTCAGAACGACGTGTGCTTTTGTAACTAAATATAATAACAACTGAAATCAATTTTATTACTTTAATTGCACAGCCCCCACACGTACTCCTCCTCTTAAATAAAGAATTATAACCGTGTTTTGAAGAGGATTGTCAGTGATAACAGTGTCAGTAATAATGGAAGAGAATAGAGTCGTATGATAATTAATTCTATTTTTAAATATTAGTGCAGAAAAGGCCAAACAAACAAGCAGAGGTGAGTGAAGAAACATAACATGAAATAATGCACAGAATGTTTTCAAAGGACAGACTGAAAAGTATTACCGTATTTTTTGGATTATAATCGGCACTTTTTTTCATGGTTTGGGTGTTTCCTGTGACTTATACTCCGGTGCAACTTATATATTAAAACGTTGAGAGAAATTATGATCTAAAAATAGGTAAAAGTTGATCTAAAAATTATTATCTAAAAATTATGATCTAAAAATAGGTAAAATTATGATCTGAAAATTATGATTTAAAAATAGGTAAAATTATGATCTAAAAATTATTATCTAAAAAATATATCTAAAAATTATGATGTAAAAATTATTATTTAAAAATAAGTAAAATGATGATCTAAAAATGATGATCTAAAAATTATGATCTAAAAATTACGATCTAAAAATAGGTAAATTTATTATCTAAAAAATATTATTAAAAATAGGTAAAATTATTATCTAAAAATTATGATTTAAAATTTATTATTTAAAAATAGGTAAAATTATAATCTAAAAAATTATTATCTAAAAATTATTATTTAAAATAGGTAAAATTATTATCTAAAAATTATTATCTAAAAATTATGATGTAAAAATTATTATTTAAAAATAAGTAAAAATGATGATCTAAAAATGATGATCTAAAAATGATGATCTAAAAATTACGATCTAAAAATAGGTAAATTTATTATCTAAAAAATATTATTAAAAAATAGGTAAAATTATTATCTAAAAATTATGATTTAAAATGTATTATTTAAAAATAGGTAAAATTATAATCTAAAAATTATTATCTAAAAATTATTATTTAAAATAGGTAAAATTATTATCTAAAAATTATTATCTAAAAATTGTGATCTAAAAATTGGGAAAATTATTATCTAAAATTATTATGTAAAAATTATTATTTAAAAAATAAGTAAAAATGATGATCTAAAAATGATTATCTAAAAATTACGATCTAAAAATAGGTAAATTTATTATCTAAAAAATATAATTAAAAAATAGGTAAAATTATTATCTAAAAATTATGATTTAAAATGTATTATTTAAAAATAGGTAAAATTATGATCTAAAAATTATTATCTAAAAATTATTATTTAAAATAGGTAAAATTATTATCTAAAAATTATGATCTAAAAATTGGGAAAATTATTATCTAAAAATTATTATCTAAAAATAGGTAAATATCGCCACAAAATCTGACATTTTTGAAAGTTGTAGGTCCCTTGTCAGCCGAACACGAGCAGTTTGTGATTACATTACGCTCTATGAGAAAAATCTTCTCTCGGCCCATAGGATTTTTTCCGCTGTTGTACCAGTGAGTGTCACTACGACAACTGGAGGCAGCTACAAACAGCAACACCCTCCACTTATTTTAATAGATCCATGGTGAGTATCTGCTGCTCCTGTTCCTCCTGAACCACTGTCACTTGGCTCTACTGCGCATGTCTCCTGCAGAAAGAGCCTCTGTCCTGTCTGTATCATGTCAGTCGATCGCAACATTACGTCTGCACCACTGAACAATTTAACATTTAAACAAACTTATAAAGACAAAGACTGAGAAAACTGAACACAACAAAATTCGCAGATTACAAACTGCAAGTCATGAAATCAGATTTCTCTTGTGGTATGAATGAATGAATGAATGTTTATTATTCAGACAGTAACACATAGAACATGCATAGAGAACATAAATACATAGATATAACACATAAAGTAAATATTTATTTTTTGTAATAATAAGCGAAAGTAAGTGTCAGATTTTACTTGTGTCCGAAAAAGGAGTGGGAGGAAGTGAATACTTATTTAACCCCACCCCTTTTTTCTCCTGTTCCAAATGAACTAAGAACATATAGACTTCTCATTTCCTGTGCAATATAAACTATAATTCACAGTACCCACATTCCAGTACAAATATAATACAAATATGTGTGTGTGTGTGTGTTATATGTATATATATATATATATATATATATATATATATATACAGCAGCACACATTTACATTAAGCACTAATTTCTTCAGCACAGGATTTTGAAATAATCCCTTTTTTAACTGCACTTTTGAATACATGTTTATTTGGACTATTTTCATGTTCCATAATTTTACACCACAAACAGAGATACAAAAACTCTTCCTTGTTGTTCGCACAGGAGGCACTTTAAAATTTAAAAAACCTCTTAAATTATAGTTTCCTTCCCTTTCACAAAAAAGTATCTGGATATTTTTTGGTAAGTGTTTATTTTTATCTTTGTACATGACTTGTGCAGTTTGGTTCATAATCAGATCATTCAGTTTGAGTAATTTGGCGTGAATAAACAGTGGATTAGTGTGGTCATGAAATTTGACATTATAAATAATTCTTATCGCTCTTTTTTGAAGTTTCATCAATGGTTTTATTGCGGTTTTACAGTTATTGCCCCAAATTTCTGCACAGTGTGTTAAATCTGATAAAACCAGTGAACAGTAAAGTGTGTGTGATGCTCCGTCATCCAAACAAATGCTTTGCTTTGTTTAATACTGCCATACATTTGGATATTTTATTATGTTTATATTGGATATGGGCTTTCCAGTTGATCTCCTTGACCCGCTCTATACTTACACCTTGTACACTGAAAAAACGGTCCGAGAGGAGTTGCTCAAATTACAAACACAAATTTGACAACAATAACATGACTTTTTTACATTTCTCAGTCCAGCTGTTTAAATCTTACAAAGGTCACTTGATTGTGGTCGATGTGAGATCTGCATGTTTTAATCAGGTTGAGGAAACATGACTTTATTATAATCTGTGGTGAGGCTCCTCCCTCTGGAATTCTCCTCCCCAAAACTTTTGGAGGGAAAATTCAAATGCAGCAGGACACAGGACAGATCCAGGAGCAGAGACACAGTGTGGAGCAGGAGGATTATGAATGAGAACTGATCTGGAGGTGAGACTTTTCAAAGATTTTATTTGCTTCTCTGGCCTAGAATGTCGTCATTGTTAAAACATGTTTGTGGTGTTTTATTTGAAATTAGAGTTAATGTAAGGACTGTTTCCTTGAAACAAATTGTATTTGACTGTCCATCTACAAGAGTGTGACAGTTGTACTAAGATGTGAATGTGTTTGTTCCAGAGTCGTCTACAAACACAGAGTGATGTTCAGGTTCTGCTGCAGCTGTGGGGAAGTTCATGAATGTTACAGCTGATGTTTCAGGAAAAAGGAAGATGTTTGAGAACCAACAAACCACAGACCACAGATGAACAAAGTAAGTAAACCAACTCAAATTATTTTAAAATTTTTCAAAATGAACTTCCTGCTGAAACAGTGATCGTGTTTCTACAGGGTGATGTGGCACTAGGAGACTTTATACCAGATGCCCTCCCTGTTACTGCGTTTAGAGGAAGAAAAGCAGCACATGGTGAGTTTTGTTTCTGCAGATACACTTCTAATGTTCTTGTTCTTCTGTTCTGGTCCGTTATTGTAGTAATAAGTACTTTAAATGTATTTAAACATGTAGAACAGAGTAGATCATCAGAATGTGATCATCATGTGTGATTCTGTGTCCACAGAGACCAGAGCTTCTTCACTGGAGTAAATCTTCACACTGTCCAGCTCCAAACTGTGTGTCTCTGTACTTGTGGCTATTGTGTGTTTGATTCTGTTTAAGACAAAACAGAACTGTGGAAAACTAAAGACTGTTTTTATATTCTTTTACAGAATTAGATCAATTAAATTAAATTATACATACATTTCACGATAAGGTAACATAAGATAAATCTGCATATTCAGCATGATTTGATCAGATTTCATCAACATGAAAAAGTGACGTTCATGTTCTGAGAAAAATATGTGTACAGGAGATCGAAATAAGTTTCAAAGCCTAAACATAATTTTATTGCCTGCAACCGCTTTCCATCACTTATTTACGCAAATCCAGTAAATTTTTAAAGTATTTAAAGTATTTCTTCTTTCTTATTATTCCCAAAGAGCATTATTTTAGTTTTATTCAAATTATATATATAAAAAATATGTAAAAATATATATATAATTGTTTTTTGGTCAGTATAAGCACTGTTGGGCAAGTTACTTTGAAACTGTAATGCGTTATTTATTACCTATTACTGTCATTTCAAAGTAATTCGTTACATTACAATATTACTGCATTTAAAATGTAAGGCATTACATTACTATTGCATTACTTTAAGTTACTCTCACCAAAATATCTTTTGCACTGTATATGGACTGAACCAGGACTAAACCAGGTCTAAACCAGGACTAAACTGAACTAGGACTAAAACAGGACTCACTGTAGGGACGGTCTTGAAGGTGACGCAGGAGAAAGGAGCGGCTCTGCGCTCCGCACCTCACGGAGGTAAGAGCGACTGTCGCCCGATCGCTCTTTATGGACCCTGCTGCTCGGGCTCACAGCCCTAATTTCAGCAACTATTTGCAGGTACCTGAGCCGGTGTCCAGAAGTCCAACTTTTTGTGTGATGGTTTCACATCTTCCTCTGTCTTTTGGGTGCGAGCGCAGGAGCCTTTGTCGGTGCAGAAGGTTTCGTCGATGTTGTGGGTTTCGTTGGGGAGAAAACTTGCAGCCGTACAGCACTTCAGAATCACACTGCTAGAGACTGAACATGTATTTAAATTTGGCAGCTGAACACATTCTGTACTGTACAGGAGACAGGAGTCCCTTGGCCAGTCAGGACGCAGCGGGAGGAACACAACACGTGTTCATACAATGTAAAAAAAAAAAAAAAGGCATGCAAAATTGCACAAAAAAAAAACAAAAAATAAAAAAATCTGCGAAACAGCGAGACCGCGAAAAGTGAACTGCGATAGAGGGAAGGACGAGTGTAAACCAGGTCTAAACCAGAACTGACCCAGGTCTAAACCAGGTCTAAACCAGAACTGACCCAGGTCTAAACCAGGTCTAAACAGCGTGGAGTTCTCTGTCAGTCCTTTCGCCCGCGGTTACCTACGAGGGCGAGTCTCCGGCGTTTCACCGCTGCTGATATCGAGGTGATTTTAGCGAATTTGTATGAAGAAAAACCCACCACTTCAATCCAGGTTAAAAAAACATTGTAACGCACATAACTCACATTTGTACCGAGTAAAATATTACTATTTTTTCCCCTGTAATGCCACATTACTGCGTTACAGCAAAAAGTAATGCATTGCTGTAATTCGTTACTTTTATAACGCGTTACTCCCAACACTGAGTATAAGTAAGTATATTTGCAAACTCCACATGCAAAACTCCTATAGATATAAACTTTTAACAATTACAGATTCACATTTTGCGTGCAGTTTTATTGAGAACAAGTAATCTTCACTGGAGTCGTTTGTCGAAATGTGAAAATCTGGAAAACGCTGGAGGCTGAAATGCTCCACCGAGCGCTGAAACTTAATTAACTCAGGTTATGAAGAAAGTCAGTCACACAGAGAGTGAGAGGCATCGCTTTCTAATCACCGTTTTCTCATCAGACCAAGAAAAAGTCCAATTTTGTTCTGAATGATACGAGGTTATCTGAGAGTCTTAGAAACCTGAAACACGGGAAAATATCAGACACTAATCGGTACTAAATCTTGGCTGGTTAAGACCTGGTTCAGTCCTGGTTTAGTCGTGTGTTTAAGATCCAGTTTAGACCAAGTTTAGTCCTGGTTTAATCTTTATTTAATCTTTTTTACTACAAGTTTAGTAGCACGAAATGAAACCGGAACTAAATCAGGACTAAACCAGGACAAAGCAGGACTAAAACAGAACTGAACCAGGTCTAAATTAGTACTAAACTAGATCTAAAGCAGGTCTAAACCAGGACTAAACTAGAACTAAACCAGGAATGAACAAGGACTGAAACAAGCCAAAAACAAGACTAAATCAGGTCAAAACCAGGACTGAACAAGGTCTAAATTAGGACTAAAGCCAGGACTAAACCAGGACTAAACTATAACTAAACCAGGTCTAAACCAGGACTAAACCAGGACTAAACTATAACTAAACCAGGTCGATACAAGGACTAAACCAGGACTAATTCAGAAGTAAACCAGGTCTAAATCAGGTCCAACCCAGAACGAAACCAGAACTAAATCAAATAAATGACTAAACCAGGACTAAACTAGAACTAAACCAGGACTAAACTAGAACTAAACCAGGACTAAACTAGAACTAAATCAGGACTGAACCAGGTCCAACCCAGAATGAAACCAGAACTAAATCTGGACTAAATCAAATACATCAGGAATAAACCAGGACAAAGTAGGACTAAAACAGGATTAGACCAGGTCTAAACTAGTACTAAACCAGAACTAAACCAGGTCTAAACCAGGACTAAACTAGAACTAAACTACTAATAAACAAGGACAGAAACAGGCCTCAAACAGGACTAAACCAGTACTGAACCAGGTCTAAATTAGGACTAAACCAGGACTAAACTATAACTAAACCAGGTCGATACAAGGACTAAACCAGGACTAATTCAGAAGTAAACCAGGTCTAAATCAGGTCTAACAAAACGAAACCAGAACTAAATCAAATAAATGACTAAACCAGGACTAAACTAGAACTAAACCAGGACTAAACTAGAACTAAACCAGGACTGAACCAGGTCCAACCCAGAATGAAACCAGAACTAAATCTGGACTAAATCAAATACATCAGGAATAAACCAGGACAAAGTAGGACTAAAACAGGATTAGACCAGGTCTAAACTAGTACTAAACCAGAACTAAACCAGGTCTAAACCAGGACTAAACTAGAACTAAACCAGGACTGAACCAGGTCCAACCCAGAATGAAACCAGAACTAAATCTGGACTAAATCAAATACATCAGGAATAAACCAGGACAAAGTAGGACTAAAACAGGATTAGACCAGGTCTAAACTAGTATTAAACCAGAACTAAACCAGGTCTAAGCCAGGACTAAACTAGAACTAAACTACTAATAAACAAGGACAGAAACAAGCCTCAAACAGGACTAAAACAGGACTAAACCAGTACTGAACCAGGTCTAAACTAGGACTGAACTAGAAATAAACCAGGAATGAACCAGGTCCAGCCCAGAACGCAACCAGAACTAAATCAGGACATAATCAAATAAATCAGGACTAAACCAAGTCTAAACTAGTACTAAACCAGGACTAAACACGGACTGAACCAGGGTTAAACTAGAACTAAACCAGGACTAAACCAGGACTAAACCAGGTCCAACCCAGAATGAAACCAGAACTAAATCAAATAAAACTGGACAAAACCAGGATTGGACAAGGTCTAAACTAGGACTAAACCAGGACTAAATTAGAACTAAACAAGGACTAAAGAAGGAATGAACCAGGTCTAAACCAGGTCTGAACCAGGACTGAACCAGGTCCAACCCAGAACAAAACCAGAACTAAATCAGAACTAAATCAGATAAATCAGGAATAAACCAGAACTAAACCCGGACTAAACTAGGACTGAACCAGGACTAAAGTAGGACTGAACCAGGACTGAACTAGAATTAAACCAGGACTGAACCAGGACTAAACTAGAACTAAACCAGGACTAAACTAGGACTAAACCAGGACTGAACTAGAATTAAACCAGGACTGAACCAGGACTAAACTTGAACTAAACCAGGTCTAAACCAGGACTAAACCAGGTCTAAACGAGGACTGAACCAGGATTGAACTAGAATTAAACCAGGACTAAACCAGGTCTAAACGAGGACTGAACCAGGACTAAACAAGGACTGAACTAGGACTAAATCAGGTCCAACCCAGAACAAAACCAGAACTAAATCAGGACTAAATCAGATAAACCAGGACTAAACAAGGACTAAACCAGGACTAAACAAGGACTGAACCAGGTCTAAACTAGGACTAAACCAGAACTAAATCAGGTCTAAATCAGGTCCAACCCAGAACAGAACCAGAACTAAATCAGAACTGAACCAAATCTAAAACAGAACTAAATCAGGTCTAAACCAGGACTAAATCTGAATCGTTTTTGAGTTTATTCCTTCGTATCAAAATGAAGTTAAAATGTTTATGTTTCCAAACAGGGTCAGACTGGGCCCTGAACCTCAGTTTGAGAATCTCTGGCCTCGTTTATGTTTTCATTCACTCAAAGTACAAATCTGGACCAAAACCTGACGTCCTTTTGGTCCATTTAAGCACTAATACGTCTCTGTAATGAAGAGGAAATCATCTTAATGCGCCGTCGGTGACCCGGCCGCTCTGAAATCCATTACTGCAGTCGAGAGGTTTTTTCTGTGGACGTTCAGAATGTTTCCTAAAAATAAAACGAGTGGAACGAAAGGAAACATCATCTGTGTGATTATCCCAATGTACCTGAAAGAGAAAAAACAACAACGACGACGACGACGACGACGACAGGCTCCATTTATATGTGTTTAGTGAGAATATAACTGGACTAAACCAGGTCTAAACCAGGACTACACCAGGACGTAAGAAGGACTAAAACAGGACTAAAACCAGGACTGAACCAAGACTAAACCAGGACTAAACTAGAGCTAAACAAGGTCTAATCTAGGACGAAACCCGGACTAAACCAGGATTAAACCAGGACTAAACCAGAACTAAACTAGGACTAAACCAGGTTTAAACCGGGACTAAACTGGGACTAAACCAGAGCTAAACCAGGACTAAATCAGGACTAAAACCAGGACTAAACCAAGACTAAACCAGGACTAAACCAGGACTAAACCAAGACTAAACCAGGACTAAACCAAGACTAAAACAGGACTAAACCAGGACTAACCAGGACTAAACCAAGACTAAACCAAGACTAAACCAAGACTAAACCAAGACTAAACCAGGACTAAACCAGGACTAAGCCAGGACTATGCCAGGACTAAACCAGGACTAAAACCAGGACTGAACCAAGACTAAACCAGGACTATGCCAGGACTAAACCAGGACTAAAACCAGGACTAAACCAGGTTTAAACCGGGACTAAACCAGGACTAAACCAGGACTAAACCAGGACTAAACCAGGACGGAACCAGGACTAAACCAGGACTAAACTAGAGCTAAACCAGGTCTAAACTAGTGTAACACCTGCAATTCACAGGTAGCTTTAATAACAAAGCAAGCCAGTCAGTGTGTGGGTCTTACAGCCATACGGCAGCGTTTATTTACAAAAAATATTAAAAGGTGCTTTTAACAAGTGAGGATACGACTGCAGGGGTGCGGCTCCACCCTAAAGCTGGGGTGAAGGAGACATGCTATAATGTGAGGAAACAAACTAGATTAATACAAAGAAAACCGTTACCACAACTGAAAACACCCATTTACAAGTGCCACCATCACCAATAACTATAAATAAGGTCACCCTCTATGTGAGCCCCTCCACACCCAGCGACCTCCAGCCCACACCCACTGCAGAGCTGGAATTAATTAACAATCAAAACTAAAACTCAAAAACGGCAACCAGCACTGAGCCTGCAACACAGTGCGTCCAATTAAATACATCAATTAAAATTAAACAATAAGATAAAAGTTAAAAGCATACCTCTCTCATCTGGACTGTTAAAACCCTTAAAATAATGTTTACAAAAGTTAAATTTGTTTTCTAACAAGATTAAAATGTACAAACATTACATTTGTTTGGCTCAGCAGAAATAGCCGCGTGTTAGGCCTGTTCAGGAAGAGGAAGTCACCTGGTTCCCCTCTGACCTCTGCCATGTGACACAGGTGTCACATGGCAGAGACCACATGATCAGCTACCTTGCCACACTAGGACTAAATCAGATCTAAATTAGGACAAGCCGGGACAAAGCAGGACTAAACCAAAATGGAACAAGGTGTAAACTAGAACTAAACCAGGACTATACCAGGACTAAACCAGATCTAAACCAGGACTAAACCAGGACTAAACCAGGACTAAACCAGGACTAAAACCAGAGCTAAACTAGGATCAAACCAGAACAAAAACAGGCCTAAAACAGAGCTAAACCAGGTCTAAACTAGGACTAAACCAGATCTAAACCAGAATTAAACCAGGACTGAACCAGAACTAAACCAAGACTAAACCAGGATTAAAGCAGGACTAAAACAGGACTGAACCAGGTCTAAACCAGGACTAAAACAGGACTACACCAGGACTAAACCAGGACTAAACCAGGACTAAACTAGAGCTAAACCAGGACTAAATCATTACCAAAACAAGTCTAAACCAGGACTAAACCAGGACTAAAACAGGTCTAAACCAGGTCTAAACCAGGTCTAAACCAGGACTAAAACCAGGACTAAAACAGGACTAAAACAGGACTAAAACAGGTCTAAACCAGGTCTAAACCAGGACTAAACCAGGACTAAAACAGGACTAAACCAGGACTAAAACAGGTCTAAACCAGGTCTAAACCAGGTCTAAACCAGGACTAAAACAGGTCTAAACCAGGTCTAAACCAGGTCTAAACCAGGACTAAACCAGGACTAAACCAGGACTAAACCAGGACTAAAACCAGAGCTAAACTAGGATCAAACCAGAACAAAAACAGGCCTAAAACAGAGCTAAACCAGGACTAAATCATGACTAAACTAGAAATAAATCAGGTTTAAACCAGCTCTAACTAGAACTAGACCAGAATACCACACAGAATATAAAAGAAGTTTCCATCAGGACCAGGGCAGGACGACGTGACTTGACTTTTTCGTTTTCAGCAACTCGACTCACGACACGAGGCCATCAAATATTTATCTCATCCGAACGTGGCGCCGGCTGGTTCGTGTCTGTTTCCTCTGGGCTCGCTCCAGTTCGATCTGCGTCTCGTGTTTCGCCCGTCAGGTCCGTCCGGGTCTCGATGAAAGAGCTCGGGTCGTTCCGGGACTTTCTGCCGATCGGTGGAAGCGTCGCGGCGGAAGAACAGACCGCTCTCCCTCCACAAAAACGTTTTTCACAAGCCAAAAGTCCTGGATTTACGCTCGGTTCTTTTGGGGTCCTTTCGTTTTTGGCGTTGGCGTCTGAACCGTAAACGCTGCTCCGTGATTGGTCGAGTCTCCTGAGGCCGGGAAACGCGCCAACGTGGACTCGGATCAGTTTGTGGATTTAGAAATGTTGAGAGAATCCGACGGCAAAACGTTAAAGCTTCTCCTCCATCGAATAAAATATAAACTACAGGTGATGTACTACGGGAACTAAACCAGGACTAAACAGGACTAAAACAGGACTAAAACAGGACTAAACCAGGACTAAACAGGACTAAAACAGGACTAAAACAGGACTAAAACAGGACTAAACCAGGACTGAACCAGGACTAAACCAGGAACTAAACCAGGACTAAACAGGAAAACAGGACTAAACCAGGACTAAAACAGGACTAAACAGGACTAAAACAGGACTGAACCAGGACTAAAACAGGACTAAAACAGGACTGAACCAGGACTAAAACAGGACTAAACAGGACTTGAACCAGGACTAAACCAGGACTAAACCAGGACTAAAACAGGACTAAAACAGGACTGACTAAACCAGGACTAAAACCAGGACTAAACCAGGACTGAACCAGGACTAAACCAGGACTAAAACAGGACTGAACCAGGACTAAACCAGGACTAAACCAGGA
Source organism: Boleophthalmus pectinirostris (assembly GCF_026225935.1). Taxonomy (NCBI): domain Eukaryota; kingdom Metazoa; phylum Chordata; class Actinopteri; order Gobiiformes; family Gobiidae; genus Boleophthalmus; species Boleophthalmus pectinirostris. The sequence continues at coordinate 40,863,292 of NW_026571140.1, forward strand.
CTAAACCAGGACTAAACCAGGACTGAACCAGGACTAAACCAGGACTAAAACAGGACTGAACCAGGACTAAACCAGGACTAAATCAGGACAGAACCAGGACTAAACCAGGACTAAAACAGGACTGAACCAGGACTGAACCAGGACTAAACCAGGACTAAACCAAGACTAAACCAGGACTGAACCAGGACTAAACCAGGACTGAACCAGGACTAAACCAGGACTGAACTAGGACTGAACCAGGACTAAATCAGGACTGAACCAGGACTAAACCAGAACTAAAACAGGACTAAAACAGGACTGAACCAGGACTAAACCAGGACTAAACCAGGACTGAACCAGGACTAAAACAGGACTAAACCAGGACTAAACCAGGACTAAGCCAGGACTAAAACAGGACTAAACCAGGACTAAACTAGGATTAAACCAGGACTAAACCAGGACTAAACCAGGACTGAACCAGGACTAAACCAGGACTAAACTAGGACTAAACCAGGACTAACCAGGACTAAACCAGGACTAAACCAGGACTAAACCAGGACTAAACCAGGACTAAACCAGGACTAAACCAGGACTAAACCAGGACTAAACTATGACTAAACCAGGACTGAACCAGGACTGAACCAGGACTAAACCAGGACTAAACCAGGTCTAAACCAGGGCTAAAACAGGTCTAAACCAGGTCTAAACCAGGGCTAAACCAGGTCTAAACCAGGTCTAAACTAGGGCTAAATCAGGTCTAAACTCGGACTAAACCTGGAGTAAATCAGGACTAAACCAGAACCAAATTAAGAACAAGCCAGGACAAAGCAGGACCAAAAAAAGACTAAACCAAATCTAAACCAGGACTAAACCAGGACTGAACCAGGACTAAACCAGGACTAAAACAGGACTGAACCAGGACTAAACCAGGACTGAACCAGGACTAAACCAGGACTAAACCAGGACTGAACCAGGACTAAACCAGGACTAAAACAGGACTGAACCAGGACTAAACCAGGACTAAATCAGGACTAAACCAGGACTAAACCAGGACTAAACCAGGACTAAACCAGGACTAAACCAGGACTAAAACAGGACTAAAACAGGACTAAAACACGACTAAACCAGGACTAAAACAGGACTGGAACCAGGACTAAACCAGGACTAAACTAGGACTAAACCAGGACTAAACTATGACTAAACCAGGACTGAACCAGGACTAAAACCAGGACTGAACCAAGACTAAACCAGGACTAAACTATGACTAAACCAGGACTAAACCAGGACTAAAACAGGACTAAAACAGGACTGAACCAGGACTAAACCAGGACTAAACCAGGACTGAACCAGGACTAAACCAGGACTAAAACAGGACTAAAACAGGACTAAACCAGGACTAAAACAGGACTGAACCAGGACTAAACCAGGACTAAACCAGGACTGAACCAGGACTAAACCAGGACTAAACTATGACTAAACCAGGACTAAACTATGACTAAACCAGGACTGAACCAGGACTAAAACCAGGACTGAACCAAGACTAAACCAGGACTAAACTATGACTAAACCAGGACTAAACCAGGACTGAACCAGGAACCAGGACTAAACCAGGACTAAACCAGGACTGAACCAGGACTAAACCAGGACTAAAACCAGGACTGAAACCAGGACTAAAAACCAGGACTGAACCAGGAACCAGGACTAAACCAGGACTAAACCAGGACTAAAACAGGACTGAACCAGGACTAAACCAGGACTAAACCAGGACTAAACCAGGACTAAACCAAGACTAAACCAGGACTGAACCAGGACTAAACCAGGACTGAACCAGGACTAAACCAGGACTGAACTAGGACTGAACCAGGACTAAACAGGACTGAACCAGGGACTAAACCAGAACTAAAACAGGACTAAAACAGGACTGAACCAGGACTAAACCAGGACTAAAACCAGGACTGAAACCAGGACTAAAACAGGACTAAACCAGGACTAAAACCAGGACTAAACCAGGACTAAAACAGGACTAAACCAGGACTAAAACTAGGACTAAACCAGGACTAAACCAGGACTAAACCAGGACTAAACCAGGACTAAACCAGGACTAAACCAGGACTAAACTAGGACTAAACCAGGACTAAACCAGGACTAAACTAGGACTAAACCAGGACTAAACCAGGACTAAACCAGGCTACTGAACCAGGACTAAAACCAGGACTAAACAGGACTAAAACAGGACTAAACCAGGACTAAAAGGACAGGACTAAACCAGGACTAAAACCAGGACTAAAACCAGGACTAAACCAGGACTAAAACCAGGACTAAACCAGGACTAAACCAGGACTAAACTAAACCAGGACTAAAACAGGACTGAACCAGGACTAAACCAGGACTAAACCAGGACTAAACCAGGACTAAACCAGGACTAAAACAGGACAAAACCAGGACTAAACCAGGACAAACTAAACAGGACTAAAACCAGGACTAAACCAAGCCAGGACTAAAACCAGGACTAAACCAGGACTAAAACCAGGACTAAACCAGGACTAAACCAGGACTAAAACCAGGACTAGGACTAAACCAGGACTAGGAAACCAGGACTAAACCAGGACTAAACCAGGACTAAACCAGGACTAAAACCAGGACTAAACCAGGACTAAACCAGGACTAAACCAGGACTAAACCAGGACTAAACCAGGACTAAACCAGGACTAAACCAGGACTAAACCAGGTCTAAACCAGGAAACTAAACCAGGCAGGTCTAAACCAGGAAACCAGGTCTAAAACCAGGTAAATCAAGGACTCAGGAACCAAATGAACAAGCCAGGACAAAGCAGGACCAAAAAAAGACTAAACCAGGACTAAACCAGGTTAAACATGTGTGAATAAAACAAAACACGACTCCAGGTTTTATGTTTTTTTTTTTTTTTTTTTACAGACCAAGAGTTTGTTTTTCATACCTGACAGTAAAAAAGAACCTAAAAACATAAAATATCAAAAGACCAAATGAATCTCACTGGACTACGACTCCAGGCCTGTAGAACAAAAGTCAGAAAATCGAAACCTTTAAACCTTTTTGACGTTAAAATTAAGCACAAATTGTGAGAAGGTAGAAGGAGTCGGTGCACAGAGGTCATGTTTGTACAGTTTTAATAAAGATGCAGCGTCCTGATGTCGTCCAATCAAACGGAGAGAGCGGAGAGTTTTCTAAAAGCCCCGGCGTAAGAGCGTCTCATAAACACACTCGTTTATTTCTGATCACAGAGCGGCTGATGTCGAGGCTGAACTGAACGTTACCGAGAAAAAAGAACCAAAAAACACAGACTCATTCATAAAAATAATTTCACTTCATTCATGCTTTTACACATGATAAACCAGACTAAACCAGGACTAAACCAGGACTAAAACAGGTCTAAACCAGGACTAAACCAGGACTAAACCAGGTCTAAACCAGATGATGTCATTTGTAAACTGGGTCATTTGTTGCAGAAGCAGGTCTGATGATTATGTTGTATTTTTTTGTTGTTTCTT
>NW_026571140.1:40871798-40889298 GCF_026225935.1 Boleophthalmus pectinirostris
TGGTTTAGAACTGCTTTAAACCTGGTTCAGTCCCTGATTCAGTGACCTGGTTTAGTCTTGGTTTAGACCTGGTTAATCCTGGTTCAGTCCTCGTTTAGTCCTGGTTCAGTTCTGGTTTAGACCTGCTTTAAACCTAGTTTAGTCCTGGATTTGTCTTGGCTTTAGACCTGGTTCACTCCTGGTTTAATCCTGGTATAATCCTGGTTTAGTCCTGGTTTAGACCTGGTTTAGTCCTGGTTTAATCCTGGTTTAGACCTGGCTCAGGCTTGGTTTAGTCCTGGTTTAGACCTGGTTTAGTCCTGGTTTAATCCTGGTTTAGACCTGGCTCAGGATTGGTTTAGTCTTGGTTTAGACCTGATTTAGTCCTAGTTTAGTCCTGGTTTAGACTTGGTTTAGACCTGCTTTAAACCTGGTTCAGTCCCTGATTCAGTCCTGGTTTAGTCCTGGTTCAGTCCTGGTTTAGACCTGGTTTAGACCTGGTTTTGTCCTGGTTCAGATTAAATTTACTCAAATCATGATAAAACTTTTTCAATGTTCTTAATTTATTTCATTTTAATTTAAGATTTATTTTTTTTCCAGTGTAAATATTTTATGAACACAAAATAATATTAATATTTTTAGTAATGTCTAAGAATTTAGAAAGATTTCAACAGCAAATATGAATTTAATTTGATGAATATTTTAAAGGTGACTGTGATTTTTGTGGTGGAGGCCGTCACCTGCTCGTCTCCATGGAGATTTAATTACTCTGCAGAATGTTCCACAGTGCTAGTATCATTATTAGTATAGAGTAAAGTTATATATTTTGCTTTTATTCGATTACAGGTGTTTTTATTGCTTAAAATGCTTTGAAAAACATTCTACTGTAAGAAGGCTCGCTTCTCCACAGATCTGTCCTGTAACATGGACTGGTAGTGTTCTGCTTTTCTCCATGGAAATACTGTGAAACATTCAAGATTATACGATATATGTCCACAAGAATACTTACACCAAGATTTAAAAAAAAAAAAATTACTGTTTATCAGGGATGTGATGATATCGAAATCTCTAGGTACGATATTATCACGATATACATCTCACAGTACGATATTTATTGCGATATTTTGAAGAGGCTAGAACACGTTTTTGCTTTTAAAATACCTTGACAAGATTTTGGTGTGAATTATTTCCATCATAATCCCAAGAATTCAAGACATTAAACATAGGAACTTGTAATTCGACATTATTGTGAGACTTTTGACGATACGATATCACGATGTTTTGGCTGCGGCAGCTCAGTCGGTTGAACGTTCATCCACTGATCTGAAGGTTGGCGGTTCAAATCCTGCTCTTGACATAACTATCATGGGTTGAGCGAGCAGATCCGCTAGTCCCCAGATGAATGCTGTTGTTGTGTCCTTGAGCAAAGCACTTAAAGCTTGTATGGAGGATTTTTTTTTGTTTCAAATTGTCAATGAAAGTTTAAAATACCATTACAGAGACGCAGCAGCTTTGTAATTATAATGACCAAAAAAAAAAAAAGAATGAAAATCTATCAACTGTGGACGTAGTGAGGACAGATAAACATCAGCCAATAGAAAACGAGGCTCCCTCATTTTCTATTGGCTGTCAGGTTGTCAATCAAACTCCCTAGTGTAACTGAGTCGTGGGCGCGCGGGGATTATGTGGTTTACGCAGCGGTTCTTAGAGGCTTTTTCAAACTGTAGTTTCCTCGCATTTCGCACAAAGTTTGTCGCGACGGCGGACGAGAATCCACGACCAGTTCGCCGCAAAAGAAAGTCCGTTTTCGAGGTCGCTGAAAGAAGAAGAGAAGGGGAAAAGGAGCGAAGACAAACTGAGGTGATTCTTGGAGATTCCTTCCACCGATGGTGCGACTGAAACAGACGAAGGGTTTAAAAACTGACGCGTCGGTCGATAAATTACCTCTAGACAGGAAACTTCAACAGTGATTCTGAACGCGCACAAGGACTGTCGCTGTATTTCTCTTCCCTTAAAAAAATCCTCTATACAACCTTTAACCCACCTCACCACCAGCGTCTGTGTACACTGGTGGTTTCTTGTTGAAGATGGAAAAGTGCTATAGAAAAACGTGACCATCCCTAATGTTTATATGAACTACTGTACTATACTAGAGCTGCAGTCTTGCTCTTTGTTCTCTTCAGGCTGTGGGGAAGAAACTGAATCCAGAATAATGTGGTAGAGTCAGAGAAAAAGCTGCTTCTGCTGGATGTTTGTCTGTCCTGGTTCAACACAGAGTGAGAAATGTTCTGAGTGAGATTTAATTGAGTCAACAGTTCAGACTCATGAACATAAAGAAGATAAAAAGATAAACGTGTGTTTTAAATATAACTGACTTCTGTCCGTTCACTTTCACTTTTGGTAAAATGTCACTGGTCACATTCATTTCATTCAGCGATTTTCCAGCTCTGAGGTGCTCAAAGCTCTTTACGTCAAAGAACCACTCATCCATTCACACACCCACACACACTCACTCATACATTCATACATTCATACATTCATACACCAGGGGGGAGGGGGGTTGAGTGTCTCGCCCAAGGACACAATGACAGTGTTCGTCTGTGGATCTGAGCGCTCGACCAGTGATGTTTACGTCTGGAAGTTTTATTTGTTAAAATGTTAAATGTTTGTGTTTTACTTTTTATAATTATAATAATAAAAATACTTTTATGACACTCAGTGTTTCTCTCTGCAGTCGGAAATCCCTGTCTGGAGCTCCTGTCTCCTGTCTCCTGTAGTCAAACAGTAGTCCCTTGGCTCCTTGGTTCCTTGCTCCTTGGTTCCTTGCTCCTTGCTCCCTGCGTCCCTCGTCCTCATCTGAAGATGCAGAGGTGGTGTCTGCTCTTGTGTTTTCTGCCTCTGCTCCGGTTCACCTCAGCTCTGGTCCAGAACCTCCAGTTGGACCCGGGTCCAGGAGGAGCTCGCCTGGTGCACCCGCCCTTCCTCTCAGAGGACGGTGAGTGTTGAAATAACAGATGTGTGTTTTTTTAAACCTGCCTGTGGTTTCTCTTCATGTCTCTGCTTCTGCAGATCGAGCTCCAGCGCCGCTCTCCGTGGACCTCCCCGATGACCCCATCGAAGATCACTTCCTCCTGGACACGGGCTCCTACGATGAGGTAATGTAAGCATTTAGTTACAATAGTTTACGTTATTCAGAGTAAATAATGCCATGTTCTACTGCAGCGAGGTCAAACTCAGAGTCACAGAGGCCAAAATTTAAAAACTGGGACTAAGTCGTGGGCCAAACTAAATATTTATTTAAAAATTTCTGCATGTTTTCTCTTCTTTCGAGATATGTAATGTTAAACCTTTTCTTATTAAAATAAATGTTTAATAATAATTTTGCTTAAACATTGAATCCAGAACAAGCAGAATATAAAATAATAACAACATTGTAAATAAATAATCTCTCTATAGTCTATCTCTGTGCGGAGGGCAGCTTTAATACAGATTTGATATGATCTCACGGGCCAAATATAATTATATCACGGGCCAAATTTGGCCCCTGGGCCTAAGTTTGACATGTCTGTTCTATTGTGATAACAGTTTAAATAAATGGACATGGATAATCCACTCGCCGCTGAATCTGTGTATCAATCGTTCACTAGTTTTTCAAAATAAAACCAAAAATAAGAAAATGAAAAAACAACAATTTTCTTCATTATTTGTCTCCAAAACCAAAACAAAAACACATTTGTTTTTTCAGTTTTCGATTCTGTATTTAAATGAATAATGGAAAAAACAAATAACGTTTCCCATTTCATCCAATTTGGACGCTAATACCTCCATGATTTTTGTAACATGCTCGAGCAGAAAAACAAACAGAACACGTAATTCATTCATTCATCCAATCATAAAACTAATGTCAGTGATAGTTTCTGTTTTGGCTGAGTGCACTAATCGCTACACGAATCATTATCTGTTTTTTTCATTTTGGTTTTGGAGTCAAATAATGAAGGAAATAGTTGTTTTTTTGTTTGTTTTTTTATTTTTCGTCCCTCTCTCTGTTCCTGCTGCTCTGAGCCTCGTCGTTTTGGTCTTAAAATATTTGTATCTCCATTGTCTCTACATGATCCTGGTGTTTTTTATCTCACCATTTCGCCCATAAATCAAGATATGAATTTTAATAAGAGACAAATCAGGCGCGACGACGGGAATAACTGAGGACATTTGCAGGTTTATATTCTTCGTGCGTGTGCTGCCTCCAGTGCGTTCAGTCGCTATTTCAATTTCAAACGTGTTTCTCATCACAAACGCCGGACTGCGGGAGTGAAGATTCTCCTCTCTGGTCCTGCAGGTGGAGCCCAGTTTGGCAGGTCTGTTCGAAATGTGCCTGTGAGACGAGTTCAGGGGTTTAGTCTCACTTTCAAGGTCCAATATGAAGCAAAACTGACTCCTGTGAGCTTAAAGTCGTGTTCTAATGTTGTCACCTCCTTGAAAACAGACCTGGAGTTGTGTTTTGTTTCATTCACACGTGTTTGGAGAGTTTTAAATCTCGTCTTAAGATCCACTTTTATTCCCTGGCTTTTAAAACCATGTGAGTCCTTTATTTATTGATTTATTTAATTTTATTTATGTATTTTAACACTTTTCATTTATTTGTTATTTGTTATTTGTTTATTTGTAAAGGGACGGCACGTATTCATGAATATTAAAAATGTAAATATGTAAAGATTATCGCCAGCGTGGCTCATGAGACGTGAGACCGGGACCAGACCGGGACCAGACCAGGGACCAGACCAGGGACCAGGGGACCAGACCGGGACCAGACCAGGGACCAGACCAGGGACCAGACCAGGGACCAGACCGGGACCAGACCGGGACCAGACCGGGACCAGACCGGGGACCAGACCAGGGACCAGACCAGGGACCAGGGACCAGACCAGGGACCAGACCGGGACCAGACCGGGACCAGACCGGGACCAGACCGGGACCAGACCGGGACCAGACCAGGACTGAGACCGGGACTGAGACCTGGACCAGACCGGGACCAGACCAGGACTGAGACCGGGACTGAGACCTGGACCAGACCGGGACCAGACCAGGACTGAGACCGGGACTGAGACCTGGACCAGACCGGGACCAGACCGGGACCAGACCGGGGACCAGACCAGGGACCAGACCAGGACTGAGACCGGAACAGACTGGGACCGAGACCGGGACTGAGACCTGGACCAGACCGGGACCAGACCAGGACTGAGACCAGGACCAGACCGGGACCAGACCAGGACTGAGACCAGGACCAGACCGGGACCAGACCGGGACCAGACCAGGATCAGACCGGGCCCAAGACCGGGACCAGACTGGGACCAGACTGGGACCAGACCGGGACCAGACTGGGCCCAAGACCGGGACCAGACTGGGACCAGATCAGGATCAGACTAGGCCCAAGACTGGGACCAGACCGGGACCAGACCAGGACCAGACCAGGACCAGACCGTGATTGAGACTAGGACCAAGACAGGGACTGAGACCAGGACCAGACCGGGACCAGATCAGAACTGAGACCAAGATTGAGACCGGGTACAGGACCAGGACCAGACCGTGACTGAGACTGGGACTAAGACCAGGACTGAGACCAGGACTGAGACCAGGACTGAGACCAGGACTGAGACCAGAACTGAGACCAGGACTGAGACCAGGACTGAGACTAGGACTGAGACTGGGACCAGACCTCAACCAGACAAGGACCAGAGCGTGAGTGAGACTGGGACCGAAATTGAGACTGAGACCGAGACCAGACTGGGACCAGACCATGATTGAAACTGGGACCGAGACCGGGACTGAGACCAGGATCAGACCGGGCCCAATACCGGGACCGAGACCGGAACCAGACCAGGACCAGACCTCAACCAAACAAGGACCAGACTGTGAGTGAGACTGGGACTGAAATCGGGACTGAGGCCAGGACCAGACCGGGACCAGATCAGAACTGAGACCAAGATTGAGACCGGGTACAGGACCAGAACTGAGACCGGGACCAGACCAAGACAAGACGGTGATTGAGACTGGGACTGAGACAAGACCGGGACCGAGACCGGGACTAGACCGGGACTGAGGCCGAGACTGTAATCGGGTACAGGACCAGAACAGAGAACAGGACTGAGACCGGGTACAGGACCAGAACTGAGACCGGGACCAGACCAGGACCAGACCGTGACTGAGACTGGGCCCGAGACAAGACCGGGACCAAGACCGGGACCAGACCAGGACTGAGGTCGAGACTGAGACCGAGACTAGACCGGGACCAGACGGGACCAGACGGGACCAGACGGGACCAGACGGGACCAGACCGTGACTGAGACTGGGATTAAGACCAGGACTGAGACCAGGATTGAGACCGGGTACAGGACCAGAACTGAGACCGGGACCAGACCAGGACAAGACGGTGATTGAGACTGGGACTGAGACAAGACCGGGACCGAGACCGGGACTAGACCGGGACTGACGCCGAGACTGACACCGGGTACAGGACCAAGACTGAGACCGGGAGTGAGACCAGGATCAGACCAGAACAGGTCGAGGTCGAGACTGAGACCGAGACTAGACCAGGACCAGACGGTAATTGAGACTGGGACTGAGACAAGACCGGGACCGAGACCGGGACTGAGACCAGGTACAGTACCAGAACTGAGAACAGGATTGAGACCGGGTACAGGACCAGAACTGAGACTGGGACCAGACCAGGACCAGATGGTGATTGAGACTGGGACTGAGACAAGACCGGGACCGAGACCGGGACTAGACCAGGACTGAGGTCGAGACTGAGACCGAGACTAGACCGGGACCAGACTGGACCAGACGGGACCAGACGGGACCAGACAGGACCAGACCAGGACCAGACCGTGATTGAGACTGGGATTAAGACCAGGACTGAGACCAGGACTGAGACTGGGCCAGACCAGGAATAAAAACAGTTTAGTCCTGTTTTAGTCCTGGTTCGGTCCGTATGTGGAGGAAAACGTCCGGCATCACAGTCACTGAAGTCACGTAAACGACTCATCGTTTTTTTGTCCATTATTCATTTCGTTTTCTTATTTTTAGTTTTATATTGAAAAAACAAATGAACGGATGATACCCGGACACCCTTCCCTCCGTCCCTTCGTCTGTCCGTGTCCGTGTTTGTGTCCAGGAGCCGGGCGCGTCCCTGCAGCTCTCCGGTCGCTCCATGAGGGTTCCCCGTCGCTGTATCCTCCACCAGCAGTCGTGCCTGGGCGTCCCCAAGCTGCCGTGCTGCGACCCGTGCGACCAGTGCTACTGCCGCTTCTTCAACGCCTTCTGCTACTGCCGACGAGTGGGCCACGCCTGCTCGCCGCGCAGCCCCTGACCCCCGACCCCCGACCCCTGACCTCCGGGCGGCGAGCGAAGAGGCGCCTGTGATCACCCGGCCTGAGTCGTTTACAGAATTTGCGTCAGTCGTGGTATTCGTGATCATGTTTTCGTTGTTTTGCTCAACAGCAGCAGCGGTGGATGAAGTACTCAGTTTGGGTACTTAAGTAAAGGTACAGATACGTGGGATAAAAGTTACTCAAGTAAAAGTATCACATGAGAAAATTAAAGTATCTGCTTAAAAATGTGCTAAAAAGTAAAAGTATTTTGCAGAGATTTTTAGAAAAATTTAAGGATGAAATTTTGTGATTTAAAAAAAAAAAAAAAGTGGCTGATTTTAAGTCCTTCAATTGATTTCTTAATTTTTTCGCCCTTGTTTGTGTATTTTGTTCAAAAGTTACGTTGGAATCTCAAATTGAATGTGCTAAAAAATAAAGTTTCAGCCATTTCAGGAGGTCTCACACTTTTTACTTTTCAGTCTAGATTTAAAATGTAGTGGAGTGTAGTTTTGTTACTTAAGTAAAAGTACACATACAGGGAAAGTAAAAGTATCACATGAGAAAATCTACTTATGTAAAAGTATTAAAGTATCTGCTTAAAAATGTACTTAAAGAGTAAAAATTTGGTATTTTGCAGAGATTTTTAGACCAATTTAAAGATGAAATTCTTTGATTTTGATAAAGAATTTGGCTGATTTTAAGTCCTTCTATTGATTTCTTATTTTTTCTTGCCTTGTTTGTGTATTTTGCTCAAAGTTACGTCAGAATCTCAAATTAAATGTGCTAAAAGCGTAAAAAGTATCCACTATAGTATATATACTAGAGTAAAGTATAAGTAAAGTACAAATACCTATTTTTTTTGTTTACTTAAATAGTATAAATAATAATAATAATAAATCTTTATTTATACAGCACTTTTAAAAACAAGGTTGCAAAGTGTTGTACAAGCCGCAGAGAACAAAACAAAAAACATAAAAATAGCAAATAGAAAACACAAAAACAGACAATGATAAAAACAATCTAATTATATTATATAATAATTAAATAATTATTATTATAATAATTTAAATAGAATTAAAATAAATAAGGAATAAAATATTGTAATGTACCTTCCACCGCTGCTCATCATAAACAGTAAAAATCAGTCAGTTGTAGTTTTGTTTTTGTAGCTCACCAGGTCATTCAAGTTAAAGAACATTTTAATGCAAAAAGTGGCTTTTTTGAACTTTACCAAGTTCAAATAAGTGTAATAACTTCATCAAAAATATATCTAGAGTTGTATTTTGTTTTCACTGTTTCAATGAAACATCCAAGGTCATTTTATTAGAGCCTCAAAAAAGCCCTGTTTGAATTTTATCAGTTTTGTTGCGTCATAGATAAAACTCCAGACTTCTCCTGTACAGGTTTTTAAACTCATAAACCATCACTGGACTCATTCTGTGGCCAAAATGTGTAGCATTAAAGTTCACTCATAATCACTTCATTTATTTACATTTTAACTGTTCATTCCCGTTGCTGACAGCAGAGGGAGCTCCAGCGCTTAAATACTGCACTGGAAACTGAAGTGAATTTTGATTTTGACATATTTAAAGATATAAAATGTGATCCTTAGGTGACTAAAAGTGTTTAAAAGGGAATTAAAGCCACTTAAATGCATAATGTTCTTTAAATAAAACTGGTCAAGTGTGTAAATGTTTATTTTTAGACAAAGACTACAAATAAACGTCGCTGTAATCACTAGTTAAAGGTTTTATATTACACAAAAGTTACTTTTCTCCTCAAAAACAGACCTGGAGTTGTGTTTGAGTCACTTTTTCACTCCAAAACCCCCAAATCTTGTTAAGTTAAGATGACTTGCAATAACAAACTTTTACCGTGAATCATAAATTTCACTTGACAAGTTAAATTATCTACCAACAGAGCAAGACTTTTTGTACTTCAAATATCTTGCTGCATCATCTTGCTGCACTTAAGATCAGAAAAACAACAACTTTTTGCACTTCAAGTAAGAAACAAAACCAAATGTTGCCTTGAATTAAGAAAAACACACTTATTCCATTGGTAGATAATATTAATTTTCAAGTTGAATCCACTCAAATAAAGTCAAATGTTCACAATTTAAGCCTTTTCACTTTACCAAAACACGACTCCAGGTCTGTTTGTGACGAGGAAACTACGTTAGACAGAAACATAGATCAGAAAATATTGTAATATGCGACCTTTAACCGCGATGTTCTTCTGTATTGATCCGTTTGTTCAGGTTTAGTAGCAGTTTTCACAAACGTTGGGCTCATATTTAAACCGAAATAAACATGTTTAAAGAGTAAATTACATCGACACCAAACTGGAGGTAGATTTAAACGCGCTGCCAAAGTGACAAGAAGCAAATTTGGTTCTGACTCAAACTGATAAATCACAGGCTGAACTCAAATCAACTCTAATTTAATCTGTATTTATGATGTTTTCATTTTGTGGATAAATAAAGAGAATATGAAAGTGAAATGTCTGTGCGGCTCCATTGCTTTTTCATATACAGTAAGACTTTAAAGCTGCACTGCGAAACTTTTCTAGTAGAGGGTCCGCCACCGCCGCCTTGCCTTGTCTGGAAGGTTCCACTTTATGGCATTAAACTCATTTGTCTCCATAGAAACGAGCAGGTCAAGGCCAAGTTGCAAGTCAGATCTGTGGAGAGGTGACCTTCTCAGAGTGCGAGTGTGTTTTTTTTCCAAGAATTGAGTAATAATCCCATCCATCCATTCATTTTCTTCTGCTTATCTGGGTCGCGGGGGCAGCAGTCTAAGCAGGGACTCCCAGGCTTCCCTCACCCCAGACACTTCCTCCAGCTCCTCTGTGGGACCCCGAGGTGTTCCCAGGCCAGTCCAGAGACATAGGCTATGTTCAGACTGCAGCCTGAAGTGACCCAAATCAGATTTTTTGGCCCCTATGTTCCTGTATCTGATCTTTTAATGTCAGTCTGAACCACACAGATCCGATTTTTTCAAATGTGACCCAGGACACTTGGATATGTGCTCCTAAAACTGATACATATCTGATCTTTTGACATGTGCTTCAGTCTGAACGGCCAAAGCGCATTCATCCACCTACACGTTATCAACAAGACACAAACGTCACTATTCTGCGCTGAAGTAGGTGAAAATTGTTAATGAACTCAGTGTCACTGAAGTGAAGCACATCACCACTCACCACTCTTGGCTCCGTCTCCACATCCACACGTTCCTTTCAACAGACGTCACTGCGCTGTCCCACAAAACACCACGACCAAAAACCTCGTCCTTCTCCTTCTCAATCTCCTCCTTAAAACAAGTAAGTTGTTCATGTTCTGGCTCCGGTACGAGAGGAACTTTAAAATCTCCAGGTGCTCGATGCTGCGTCCATGTTTGGACAACTTCCGTAAACACAGAGACGCTCGCTGCGGTTGACGTCGTCGTGTCTCCAGTGTCACATGTGGGACACTTTTGGGCCCTTTAATGTTCACACTGGAGTCACATACAAGTCATATTTAATTGGAAATGTGAACGAGCTCAAAAAAACATCGGATTTCACAAAAAAATCTGAATTGAGCGTTAAGCCCTGCAGTCTGAACGTAGCCATAGTCCCTCCAGTGTGTCCTGGGTCTTCCTCGAGGCCTCCTCCTGGTGGGACATGAACACCTCCCGAGGGACATGTCCAGGAGGCATCAGAACAGATGCTTTGGCCTCAGCCGCTCCTGTTGACGTGGAGGAGCAGCGGCTCTACTCCGAGCTCCTCCCGTGTGACTGAGTAAAAGTTCATGCTGGAACTGTTAGTGCTATACTTTACTTTTTGAAAAGTTTTGTTTACTGTTTATAAGGAATTTATTTTTTATATTTCATACATTTGTTGCTCATTTGATAATATTTTATTTTATTTAATGAACCAAACCGTGACCTCAAAACCAAGGTACCTACTGAACCATGACTTTTGTACTGTAACACCGTAGTAAATACCCGTCTTTAAAAGCGTCGGTTCAAAGTGTGTTTCAGATGCTTCACAGAGTCATATTTAAAAACACAAAGCAGTCGTGTCGTATGTTTTTAGTGGTTTATTTTATCGGTTTATTGAGCTCTGGGTGTAAGGTGCGGTTTAGTTGCTGGCGATGATCTGGTCCATCCAGGCGCGGAGCTCGGTGACGCGGGCGTACACCCCGGGGATGGTGGGGGTGCAGGTGCCGCTGCCCCAGGACACGATGCCCACCAGGGTCCAGGCTCCAGACTTCTGACACACCAGGGGACCACCGGAGTCACCCTGAAACGCCACGCAGCAGCTTAACGTCATGTTTTTACTGAGCATCTATGAAAAAACTAAGACAACTACGCCTGAAATGACACAGATTTTCATAAACTAAAACTGTAATGGACGGATATACAGTAGTCCAAGAACTTCAGAGGCGTCAAAACTACATGTACAAATAAACTACACTATGACACAGTACAACGCAGGAGGAGTGTGTGTGTGTGTGTGTGTGTGTGTGTACCATGCAGGAGGAGGAACCGTTGGCTCCAGCGCAGATCATGAGGTTGGTGATCTTGGAGCCCCAGTAGTTCTTGCAGTTGTCGTTGGTGAGCAGAGGGAGGGCGGCCTGTTGCAGCAGGGGAGGAGTGTCATTGGCTGAAACACACAAAAACAACAACAACAACTTTAGTTCACTTTTGTCTTATCGGTCTGCAGTGTCGGGGAGTCACAGATTACATGTACCCGAGTTATGTAATCAGAGTACAAATGATGAGTAACTGTATTCAGTTACAGTTACTGTTTCAGGGAGTGGTGATTGGATTACAGTTACTTTGTTGAAATAAATGGATTACACAGAGGTATTTTCCTGTTTTCACATTTTGGGCTAAACCAGGACTAAACCAGGACTAAACCAGGTCTAAACCAGGTCTAAAAGCAGGACTAAACTAGGAATAAACTAGGACTAAACCAGGACTAAACCAGGACTAAACCAGGTCTAAACCAGGTCTAAAAGCAGGACTAAACCAGGTCTAAATCAGGACTAAACCAGGTCTAAAAGCAAGTCTAAACCAGGTCTAAACCAGGTCTAAACCAGGTCTAAACCAGGACTAAACCAGGACTAAACCAGGACTAAACCAGGTCTAAACCAGGTCTAAACCAGGTCTAAACCAGGTCTAAAAGCAGGACTAAACTAGGAATAAACTAGGACTAAACCAGGTCTAAACCAGGTCTAAACCAGGTCTAAACCAGGTCTAAACCAGGACTAAACCAGGACTAAACCAGGACTAAACCAGGTCTAAACCAGGTCTAAACCAGGTCTAAACCAGGACTAAACCAGGTCTAAACCAGGACTAAACCAGGACTAAACCAGTTATAAACCAGGTCTAAACCAGGACTAAACCAGGACTAATCCAGGTCTAAACCAGGTCTAAACCAGGACTAAACCAGGACTAAACCAGGTCTAAACCAGGACTAAACCAGGACTAAACCAGGTCTAAACCAGGACTAAACCAGGACTAAACCAGGACTAAACCAGGACTAAACCAGGTCTAAACCAGGTCTAAACCAGGACTGAACCAGGTCTAAACCAGGACTAAACCAGGACTAAACCAGGTCTAAACCAGGACTAAACCAGGACTAAACCAGGTCTAAACCAGGACTAAACCAGGTCTAAACCAGGACTAAACCAGGACTAATCCAGGTCTAAACCAGGTCTAAACCAGGACTGAACCAGGTCTAAACCAGGACTAAACCAGGTCTAAACCAGGTCTAAACCAGGTCTAAACCAGGACTAATCCAGGACTAAACCAGGACTAAACCAGGACTAAACCAGGTCTAAACCAGGACTAAACCAGGACTAAACCAGGACTAAACCAGGACTAAACCAGGACTAAACCAGGACACCTAACAGTAGGTGAATATAATTTCAGCAGCGGTGATCTCATATAAAAATCATTTCTCTATCAATAATATTTTTAATATGATTGAGTAAAGACTGGGCTTCTTATTTTCTTTTATCAGATAAAACAAAACATCTCATGTTCTTTGCTTCTCTACAGTAAAAAAAAAAAAAGTCTGTTCATGGAGACTTGGGCTCAACAGACAATTTGAAGAGAACAAACAAGAATGATCAGGATGTTGTCGTTACATTCATGTCGTTTTAAAAAGCACGACAATATCAAGTAATCCAAAGTATTCAGATTACGTTACTCACTTTAAGTACTTTAATGGATTATGTTACAAACTACATTGTGGGGGATGTAATCTGTAATCTGTAGGGGATTACATTTTAAAAGTCACCTTCCCAACACTGTCAGTCTGTGAGACTAAAAAACAAAGAAAAAGACATTTACTGTTACGTACAAAATTAATGACTAAAGTTTTTTGATTTAGTTCCTTACGACCTCTTGTATAACTGTGATATACTGTATTTATATTATAATATTTGTCTTTTTACTTGCTTGTACGTATAATTTATGTTTTATTTGACACTAGTCTTGCTACTTATTTAGAAGTTACACTGCCATTTTTAGATTGTTCCTCTTTGTTATTGTAATATAATGTGACGTGTGAGCTACTGTGTCCAATTTTCCCTTATTTCCCTTGTGGATCAATAAAGTTTGTCTAATTTTTCAACAAAATGTTTTTAAAAAGTGAGAAACACATTCTGCTTTCTGGATAATTGGCTTGAAAATCTCATTTTACACCATAAAAACTGTGTGTCAGAAAAACAATCTGAACAAGTAAAACTAAAGAATGTATATTATTATTTTGGCACAGGTTTGAATGTGCACTGTGTGACTTTTCTGGTGACCCCTTGTTACTTTGCCCAGAGTTTTCCAGAGTATGGCATTACATTTATTTGTACACAGTGTACACAATGATTAAAGTGGGTGTTTTGACCATATCCTGATTTTTATGTGTATTCTCCAACTCCAAGCTGTATAAACTTTGCACTGTTTTAGTTAAGATTTTTCAATTTTTTTCTATTTAATTTTGACTTGTACATTTATATACGGAAGCCCTGAAAGAAAGAGAGAGAGGAAAAAAAGAGGCAGGTAATTTGGGCTCTATTTTCTAAGTGTTTTTTTGTTTTTTTTTCACCAACTAAAAAAATCAATAAAAAATAAAATAAATAAATTATAATTCTCAAAAAAAATAAAAATAATAATAATATTAAATAAAGAAATACAATTTTCTACCAAAAAAATTGATTTTTTTTTAAATTTTTTTTATTTTTGTAAAAAAAATACAGAAAAACTTTTTTTTTTTTTTTTTTTTTTTACAAATTTTTTTTGTAGAAAAAATGTTTTATTTTTTGAGTTGGTGAAAAAAAAAAATACAGAAACCTCTCAGGGCTTCTGTATTAACATTTATATAATTACAGTGTCAAATTTCACAACAAAGATCCAAGAGGTAAGGATATTTATTTTGATATTTTGTGGAGACTAAACAAAACTGTTAATATGATCTTACTTTTTTAAGACTTAAACGTGCTTAGAACTGTTATTAACTGAAACGGAGCAAAGGATCATGGTCTATGTAGTTCTGTCTTTCTTCATTTAAGCAAAGAGACTTGTAATTCGATACATTGTGATGGTCCACGATATTATTGTGAGAACTTTGACGATACGATATACGATATTTGGATTATTATTACATCATTACTTAAAAAAATATAAATATGGGGATAAATCTGACCAATCAGATCAAATCTTCTCTGCACCATTTCCTGCTTGTTACTAGGTAAGATCGGATCACTTTGACTCGACTGCTTCCGCCTTCGCACCTCGGAACCTTATTGCGAATTTTTTCACTTCAAATTTTCCGCTCTGAATTTTGACCTTTGAATTTGAGGACTTGAAAATATTTGTGCTGAATATTTAAAAGGTTATTTCAGGTAAAAATTGAGAAAAAGTGAGAAATTCAGTGGTATTTAAAATTGAAAATCGGATGAAACAAATTATTTTCTTTAACTATAGTTGGAATATTTTTACACTGAAACTTTTTTTTTTTTTTTCTTTTCTGGTTGTACATTGTGTGTGTGTGTGTGTGTGTGTGCGTTGGCGGTCACCGTTGTAGCGGGTCAGGCCCCAGCCGGTGGTCACACACATCATGCCCCCGGGGAAGTTGTCTCCGGCGTTGGCGACGCACACGGGCGACACTCGGGTGTTGAGCTGAGCGGGAGACGCCAGTTTGATGAGGGTGATGTCGTTGTTGATGGTGTAGGGGTTGTACGACGGGTTTTTGAAGACCTGCACACCGGAGAAACGAGAGAAACGAGAGAAAAGAGAGAAAGAAGAGAAAGAGAGAAAGAGAGAAGGGTTAGAGGAGGTTATTACTGTGAGGGGGAGAGAGATTTGGAGGAGAGGAGAGGGTAAAAGGGGGATGGAGGGGCATTAGAGAGAGAGGGAGAGAGAGAAAGGAGGGTGAAGGAGAAAGAGACAAAGAGAGAGAGAGGGGGAGGAAGAGAGATGGAGGGAGAGAGGGAGGGAGAAAGAGGGAGAGAGAGAGGGAGGGAGAAAGAGGGAGGGAGAAGAGAGAGGAAGGGAGAAAGAGGGAGGGAGAAGAGAGAGGGAGGGAGAGAGGGAGGGAGAAGAGGAGGGAGAGAGAGGGAGGGAGAAAGAGAGAGAGGAGAGGAGAGAGAGAGAGAGAGAGAGAGAAAGGAGGGTGAAGGAGAAAGAGACAGAGGAAGGGTGGGTGGGAGAGAAGGGAAAGAAAGAGGGACAGCGGAAAGGATGGAAGGGGGCAGAGAGAGGGAGAGAGAAAGAGACAAAAAGAGAGAGGAGGAGACAAAGAGAGAGAGGGGGAGGAAGAAGATGGAGGGAGGGGAGAGAGGGAGGGAGAAAGAGAGAGAGAGGTGAGGGAGAAAGAGGGAGGAAAAAGAGAGAGGTGATGGAGAGAAAGGCAGGGCGAAAGAGGGAGGGAGAAAGAGAGAGGGAGAAGAGAGAGGGAGGGAGAAAGAGAGAGAGAGAAAGGAGGGTGAAGGAGAAAGAGAGAGAGAGAAAGGAGGGTGAAGGAGAAAGAGAGAGAGGGAGGGTGGGTGGGAGAGAAGGGAGAGAAAGAGGGACAGCGGAAAGGAGAGAGAAGGGGGCAGAGAGAGAGAGAAAGAGACAAAAAGAGAGAGGGGGGAGACAAAGAAAGAGAGAGGATAGGAGAGAGAGACAAAGAGAGAGAGGGGGAGGAAGAGAGATGGAGGGAGGGAGGGAGGGAGGGAGAGAGGAGGGAGAAGAGAGAGGTGATGGAGAGAAAGGCAGGGCGAAAGAGGAGGGAGAGAGGGAGGGAGAAAGGGGAGGGAGAGAGAGGGAGAGAGAAAGAGGGAGGAGAGAGGGAGGAGAAAGGGGAGGGGAGAGAGGAGAGAGAAAGAGGGAGGGAAGAGAGGGAGGGAGAAAGAGGGAGGGAGAGAAGGGAGAGAAAGAAGGACAGTGGAAAGGAGAGAAGGGGGCAGAGAGAGAGAGAGAGAGTCAAATAGAGAGAGGTGGAGGAAGAGAGGGGGAGTGTAGGAGAGAGAGAGAGAGAGGGAGAGAAGGGCGGTGGAGGAAGAGACAGTGAAGGACAGAGAGAAGTGGAGGGTGAGGGCGAAAGATAAGAGAGGGAGAGAAAGAGGGAGAACGGACGGGAGCGAAGGGGGGCAGAGAGAGAAAGAGAGACAGAGACAAAACGAGAGAGAGTGGGAGAGAGAGCGAGGGGGCAGAGAGAGAGAGAGAGAGAGAGAGAGAGAGAGAGGGGGAGGAAGAGAGAGGGAGTGTAGGAGAGAGTGAGAGAGAGAGAGGGAGGAGAGAAGAGGGAGTGTAGGAGAGAGAGAGAGAGAGAGAGGGGGGGAGGAAGAGAGAGGGAGTGTAGGAGAGAGAGAGAGAGAGAGAGAGAGAGAGGGGAGGAGGAAGAGAGAGGGAGTGTAGGAGAGAGAGAGAGAGAGAGGGAGAGCGGACGGGGGAGAGAAGAGAGAGAGAGAGAGAGAGGGGGGGGGAGGAAGAGAGAGGGAGTGTAGGAGAGAGAGAGAGAGAGAGAGACAAAGAGCGAAAGGGAGGGAGAAAGAGAGAGGGAATCAAAGAGAGAGACAAAGAGAGAGAAAGACCGAGGGGGGAAAAAGAGAGGGAGGGTAATAGTACTGCAGTAGTAGTAGTGATGACAGTAATAGTACTTATAGTAGTAAGTGGTAGTCG